>NW_020955357.1:6889-130510 GCF_003031625.1 Empidonax traillii | reverse complement strand
GATATCAGAAATGGAAATATCAAAAGATAAATTGTGTCATTTTTTCAGCCAATTCAGATTTCTATGTTTTATTTATTGATAACTAAACTATTTTTTATTCCAGCATACTGTTCACTGGCCTTGCTGAAGTACTATGTCATCAAAGAAATGCTACTCCCTTGTTCCCCCTGTGATTCTTATTAACCCAGACTCTGCTGGGTCATGACTGAAAGTATCTCACCAATCCCTGGGCTGGAGTGGGCAGCAGAGGGCAGGAATTACATCTCTGTATCTGCCCCCAAGGCAGCTTGCACAGCCAGTTGGCTGTACAGCCCTAGCAGTCATGAAATAACTGATGCAGTCTGCTACAGCAGCACATCTAACATGTTTGGATATATAAATAAATACATACATATTGTATATATGGAAAGAGTCTAGAGTTCTTATCTGGCCAACATCTGTACCGGTTATGGTGAGTCAAAGCTGGTAAGATAACGAGAGGGGCACAATTAGAGGTAATTGACTCTGTCAGAAATCAGTTCCCATGTGTTTATTGGCCAGATGAAAGTTGGCAAAATGGTGGGGGAAGTGGGAAAGGGGTAAGATAACCAGTCTAGACTACATAGGTCCATAAATATGTTGTGCAGTTCAGCTATTACTTCTGCTATTGGGCTAAAAAATCTGGATCCTCCCTTCATAACATATCACACATAATTGGTAGTATCTGAACAGAGATTTTATCTAACCATAAATTTAATAACAATGACATTAATGTTTTCTAAATGAAAAAGTTTTCTATTTGTCATGCTTTGCTTATTGTTTTAGGAGTGGGACCTTGGGATCTTGCCAATTCTGCTGTTTCTGGCCTGCAGCAGGCTTAAAAAGGAGATTTTCATAATACATGTTCCCTGCTTCCAGTAATGTTAATAGATGAAGCAAAGTGAGAACAAAATGAGGGTCACAGTCTCACTGCATATGGGAGCAATGCTGTTTTGAAGACTATAGATCCTCCACTCTTTTGTGGGGCATCTTTCTTGCAGGGGTAAGACGTATGTCTCTCACCTAAAACAGTGGGTGGCTATGGGACCAGTTTTGTTCCTGAGTCATCTTTGCAGCTCTTGCATGAGCTCTGCTCCAGAGAAGCAAGACATCGATCCTCTCTCCTTTGCTATACACCAAGCAGATTTATTTCTTTACTCCCAGTCTTGGCCCTTTGTGGTGGTATTGGAAACATATTTCCATTTGAATGAAAACTTTTTTACAGTGGAGGCTTCCTGTGGAGTTTCTGCTTGAAAACCTGAAGTTGTCTATGCAGAACAGCTGGACTTGCTACATTTTGCAGAGAATAATACCTCACTGACTTCATTAATGAAGTTTTATGTAATTCACAAGTATTGGTTGGGCCAGATAGCACACACCCAGTTCTGTATTACAGGTCTCTGGCTTTCTCTAAGATTGCCCCTTACCACAACGCACCATTAAACTTTGACAGACACAGCCAATATAATCAAATCAATTATTTTTGACTAGCAGCCTTCACAGCTGAAACAGGTAGTGTAATCCCAGCCTGTCTGCCATGGATTATCTACTTTACATGGGCTCACTAAGTGACAGCAGATATTTGCAGACTGAGAATAGTGTCAGTGCAAGAATTAGGTATCCTCTAGAGTGAGAATATCAGAGCTGGGAGACAGAGGGTGCCTTGCCCAGTTTATTTGCACAGTGCAGCACACGGTGAGAGCAGGTGTGGTTGATAAAACTAGACATTTGACAGGGAAAGGAAAAAGCCCAAACCAATCCCAAATTCTTTCCACTGGGGAGAAAGCTAGCCATACAACTTCAAGAGATTGCCTATAATGGATGGGCATAGAAACTATATTGGAATACTCCAAGGGCATTTTCGTTAGTCTGGAAATTTGCAAGTGGAATTGCAAGTGGAACCTGGCAGCTTATCAATAATACATCACTACTTTCTTATTCTGGTTGCACAGCTTATTTCTGTCCCATTCAAACATAAATTTTAGGTGTGTTCATGCCCTGGGACTTCAAAGCCGGTTCATACCACCTCTGCTTTTGTGATGGGTCATACACAATAGTAAAGCAAAACTGTGATGCTAATTGTACATGATACTACATTGCCAATGATTTTCTAGGTTCAAAGCAGATATGACAAATTCAGAGAATAAAAAACTACTATAAGGCCTATTCAACACAAGGATGGCATATGTGTCTAAGAAGTCCCTGAGATGCATTTTTCTGAAGCTTGGGAGAGTGTGTCTGACCCAGCATAACTTGTGTCACTGTCTTCACAGAAAAAAAAGAAAGAAATGCAAAGAAATACCGCAATGACTTGTTGTCTGAGCCTCAGAGTAAAGTCTAATCAGCCAGAGAGCAGAAGAGTTACTAAAGTGGAGCATACTAGCACCTAGAAGCCCCACTGCCCTCCATTCAAGATGTTAACAAATTGTGATATTTAATGGTCTCAGCATTAGTGCCAGGAAAGCCTCAGATGCTGTCACCCATCACTGGTGATCCAAGGATGGTTTTCATTCTACTAAATCTGCTTTTATTACCTTTCATCACCCAGATCCTTAGAAAACATTGCCTGCATCCAAAGAGCAAGTGTAGGTTTTACTAACAGCTACCGTTTTGGATACCTCATCTGTGATTTCGGCTAGATCACTCAGTATGTGGCAACAAAGAAGAATTGCCATGAGGTGGACTAGGAAGGAAATACAAATTAGATCTATCCTCAGTGAAAACAGACTATAATACCTAGTAGCTACTGTGCAAGACAAGGAGCCAGCACAGCAACAGTGACCACACTGTAACTTATGTGCTGATAATTTACCCTATGGGAACTCATCCTTGCTTTTCATCTTCCACCCCTCTGCTTCTGATCTGAAAAATAGAGATTACAAAATCTCTGTCATAGTCCAGCCTCCCTCACTCTTCAGCACCTAAAACTCTTCAGGACAGGGTCTGCCCTATTATATACAAAACCTGTTCACAGTGAGTCGATTTTTATTTGAAGCCTTCCCATCCTAATACAAACCAAACTAGACTACAAAACCCTGCAGTGCCCCACTTGATGATAAATATCAGTGCACCTGGATTTTAACAAGGAAATTCAAGATTAAGGAATTAAAGGATTATCCTGTGACCACTTAACAAAACAGAAGCAAGAGGAGGTCACAGGTGTTTCTGACTTGTAGTCCTTCATGTAGCCCAATACAACCTGCCCTTATTATATGAACACATAAAAATGCAACTTTTCCAGAAATTTTGTGCAGACTCTACATTGGCTAATGAAATCTAAACTGAAAGATTACCCATCATTCTGAAAGCTTCATGTTCTCCTAGATGATCTCAGAGGCATCAAAGGCTCTTTCAGCTAAATTCTACGGTACTCACAATGTTGCTGTTCTATCCTAATGGTGCATGGAACCTCAAAGCTTCCAGTAGTTACTGAAACAGAGAGAGAACTATTGACATGGCCAGTGGCAAATGAAAAGAGTTATCTAGCTAGCACACCTCTTCTTACCCTTACAGGCACGACTGGGCGTGTTTCTCTGAAATTATATATGAAAAAAATTAGGATGTTAAGGATTGTCATACCTAATAATTTTAAACAAATTCAAATTTTTCCAAGTGATTAATGACTCCGGGTGACTCCTTTGAGAGAGCAGTTGTTCAGCATTTTAAAACCACACTAGAGAACAAAGGTTAGTAAGATGGGTCACTGTTGAAAACTCTTGCCTAAGAGTCCTTGGCCAACGCTGGCCCTGGTTGTTTTGACTGTTGGTTATCCTCCTGTGTGCTATCAAATTAGTGGTCATCTATATTCTCTCACCCATCCTTCCAGTTGTTGTATTCACTTCTCTTAGCCATCTTTCCAGTTGCTCTATTCACATTACTGCTCCCATTACAGCTAGTTCCCAAGGCAGAAGTTCAGGCAGAAGTCCAGACAAATTAAAATCTGACCTGAAGTGGGAATGATTCACTTTGTTACTTCCCAGATGAATTCTGAGAGCAACCACATGGCCCATCCAAACCACTTCTCCCCTCCTAAGAAATACTAGCTAGAATGAACACAGAGCCTCATGGCTTGAAGCCATGAATTTTAAAGATCTTTGGTTTACTGGCAGAATGGGGGAATAGATGGGGGTAGATGGTATATCCATATATATTTGTCAGGAAACCTTGCTGCAAGAGCCTAAGCTCCAAAATTAACCACATCCCTCTCTCCTAGCTCAGTGTGTCTGCCTTAAGAAATTATGGCTGTGTTGGTTTGGTCTAGAAGCCCTGGGGTGTGATGTTCTGCTTACTTGACATTTTGACAAGAGGTGAGGTGGCTGTTGCAATGGGATTTCATTTGGGTATTGTACAAGTGGAGAAAGCGTTCTTTTTCTATTTCTGGATGACTGGCTGCCTTTTGTGGGATAGGATGTGCTGATGCTTTGTTTTTATTGGTACAGATTGTATTTTTAATGGATGGCAGGATGCCTGGCAACTGGATAAATAGCATTTACAATGTCAAAATAAATAAATGGACTAATTGCGTTTAGCATGCAAATTACTGGCTTTGTGGTTTATTATCTGTAAAAGCTAGCATCAATATTAATGGATTCTTTAGAATTTAGCCACATCATAGAACAATGAATGAAATTTTCAATTCATTGCCCATAAATTAAAGAATTAAGAAATAATTTAAAAGCCATGCATACACACACAAAAAAACGGGGCAGCTTATTGATACAGTCAGAAAGGAAACCTAGATGTTATCCTGCAGCACAACACCACGTCTCACCAGGGGGGCTAATTCTTATTAGGAGATCTTTTATACCTACTTATGTCCACAAAGAATACAGGACTGAGACCACACTCATTTGAATCAATAATATTGTAAGAAATTCCACTATAAAAAGAAAAACAATAGTCTAATCCATTGAATTAAGACCCAACATATTCAGTACTGGTCAAACCAAAAAGGCTAAACCTAGGAGCTGAAAAATCTTAAGAGAGAATCATAAACACGGAACTCTGAGGATCTGGTTTTGGCCCAATGTTTTCTGCATTTCTGATAAAATGCAGAGGATCACATGCTGGTAGAGTTAAGAACTAAAATTTCAACAGAAGTCTTACATAAAAGTATTTTGTTAGGTATGGTGTGCACATTTGAAAGTGCTTTTCGAGGCAGATAAATGCAAGGTCATAGATCAGAAATGAAAAAGGTTGGTCAAGAAAATAACTCTGGGATTTTTACAGATAATCACTTGAGCATGAATTTTTCCTGACATCATGTTGCTGAAAAGATAAGCAGAAACATGAGAACACTGAGTAGACACAGGAAATTGTTCTTAGCACTGCATATTGCATTTGTACAATAATTACTGAAATAAATTTCTGGTGTTAACACTTCAAAAGGTGATATCCCAAAGAGATCATAAAACAAAGAGTTGTTCCAAGCCACAAATATTTGCCTTAGAGCAAGATAAGGCTCCATTTAATAATCTAGTTAAGAAAAGGTTCAAGGTATATTTGCCTGTGGTCTGTAAACATCTTCATGGAAACGTAAGTTTTTACCTGAAGATGGTCACTAAAGCTAAAGCAAAAAAAAAAAAGGGATGAAATTCAGTGTTTAGAAGACAAATTCAAAATAAAAATAAGACAAAAACTTCAGTGGTACTACTGATTAACCATCCGAAAAACATAATAAAGGACATGGTAGATGTTCCCTTACATCAGGGGCTTACATCTCAACAGTACTTATTCTTTGAAATATGCTGTACTGAAACACTCTTGGAAACACTAGTTGCTGGGTAAGTTATATGGCCCGTGTTACAAAAAATACAGATTATGTGGTCAAAGTGGTGTCATAAAGTCTTCATTGAATGATTACACACCATTCAATGTTTAGTTATTTTTATCTACATCCATAACCATCACACTTGGGATTTCCTGCTTACCTTACATCTTTTTCCATTTCCTAGGCCATCAGTAGATCTAACCTGGGCCAGTGAAAGTACTGAAAATGGGGATAGGAATTTGTAAAGTTCTTCCAAATGATTTCTCCATTGCAAAGATTTAAATGTACACATATGCACATTTTTATAATTTTTTTACTCTTATTAATAAAACTGATTTTGATAGAAATTGTACCTGTAATGTCTGTATTAACTGTAGAATTATGTGAAAAATGGAGAAAGTGTTGATAACATTTTTGTGCTAGAAAAGGTTGAGTCATCAGCCTAAAGATGTTGGGCATGCCAACCACCTTCCTTTCAGGACACACAGAATGATAGCATTTTTATGAAGAATGAACCAAAAAAAAGAGGAAGAATCCAAGTTATTAATTACCACAGACAATTTGTCGAATCAAAGAGAGCCTCAAGAGAACTAAACTGCAGGTTAGAGAATGTGGATATTCAGGAAGTAGGAAATTTTTTGGCAAGCTAAGTGACTTTGTAAGGTGGAAAGACAGAGAAAAAAGCCAGCAGACAACAGGAGAAGGAGCAGAGGTGTTTTTGGAACTGGAAGCACCTGCCCACTGGAAGGTGAGGTTCAAAAACTGTAAGAAAGACACTGCCTTTCTTCTGGGCAGAAAAAAAAGGACTGTGCATAAACAGAACTCTACACATTAAAAAATAAAGAAGGAAACAAAGTCCTTAAGATCAGCTCATCAGTTCAGAGACTTATCAGAGCCATCCAGGAAAATATTTTTATGACAAAAGGCTACTTTTAAAAGGAAAAAAAAAGTCTTGATAATTGGTGACATACCACATGACAGAGTAAATGCATGTGGAAAGCTTACCAAAGAAGCTCCCTCCCAAGGAGATGATTTGCACCTGCCACTACAGGAGCAAGAGAGACTTGCTTTGTTCAGTCCATCTCCTGGTGTTGCAAGCGGTGGGATCCGTGACTGTGCTTACCCCTCCACAGGTGTGGTCAGGGTGCTGTGACCATTCCACTCCCTCCAGGACAGCTCCTTTCCCAGCTGGCTGGCACCAGCTGTCGTGGAAGGATGTGGACTTGTCATCTCTGAGCTAGAACCACATTCTTGGAGGCGTTGACGATTAGAAATGAAACTTTGCTTGGCCTCTGTGACCAAGAGGAAAGCCAATGTGGACAGCAGATTTCCAAGACAATATGCTTTTGGCAATGTGTGCTGTTTCGCAGATGGACTGTTACATTTTGTTCTCTTTGGAACATATTTAGCATGCATGACTTCCTTTCTTAAGTAATGAATTCTGATAATCATGCCACAAATTTCTGTGGGTCACAGTAGTAGCTATGGCTCTGTTTCCTTCTTTTGATCAGCCATTGAAAACAGTGGGTATGTTTTTGCCATCAAGATTGTCTGAGAGCCATTATCACCATGGGGTTCAACGCAGTAAGGCTGAAGATTAATTTGACAGTGGTGAGAGCACAGCTCTCGCAGACTGTAAAAGGTTTGCCATGGAAAATCTTCTTCCCCCTTTTACAAGGAGGTGTGGGTGATTCTGGGGCCCTACTTCTATATTTTATTCTGTCTGCGTTTTAGTCCCACTGTTTTACTGTCACAACCCCAGGAGCTAACCCTGCTCCAGAGATGCAACGTTCTTGCAGAGAGGCTCAAAGCTGAGAGCTCATTCCAGAATCTCTGTCTGCTCAAACACTGAAGCTCGTTCAGTCATTTATAACCCTCAGGGCTCCATTTTAAAATAATACAACTATTGGATGTCTGTTTTTTATAGGAATAATTGCAGGCCAGGACTAAACATCTGAGCTCAGTAACATGGATATCAGTTCCAAGATATTACTTGGAACAGAGCACTTTGCCCAAACTTCTCCCCCACTCCTTATTTGGACACTGAGAAATAATTTCCTCAGTAGTAGATTTTTACTCAGTGAAATCACATGTTTTCTCAAAACTTTTTTTTTTCTCAAGATAATTACATTTGATAAGGAAAGGGAAGAAATAACAATGCCACATTCCTAAAGTGCAGACTGAAGCCAAATTCAAGCTGCTGCTGTGTGGGGTCAGTGTTTTTTCCAAGGATGACTGACCCTGCTGAGCTTGGACACAATCCAAGATCAACTCCCTAAACACCTGTTTAATTGCATATTTCAGTGTCTGAGGACTGGCTGTTGATTGCTGAATTAATTTTCTATCTGCATCCCATATGGATTAGGTTATTGGTTATTGATGCCTAAATAAGGATTAAAGGTTTTTTTTCACATTGATGGTCAGACTGGTAGTGGAGGCTAAATGGTGTGAGGCATGAATTTGTAATTCTGCTCCCTCTGCCTGGTATGAAAATTGCTCAACATGTGTCACAGGTTCTAGTTTTCCTGCCAGCTATCTGAGCCTTTCCTTAGCCAGTACACTTTTCACATTACTCAAAGATGATAAACAACAGCTAAACTGTGAAGGACTTTGCACTTTGGGCACTGTTTTAGTCCTGCTTTTCTGACTGAGATTTACAGGAAAGCCATGCAGATAAGTGCATAGCAAGGGGAGTAAAGGGGCAGCAGCCTCTGCCCTCTCTGCTCAGAACAGACCACCTGTGCATGGCTCATACACTTGGAATCACCTGCATGACCACAGCTCCTTACCCCTACCAATTCCCAGAGCTCCCTGTTGGTACAAGATCACACCCAGTTCTGTGGACTATTCCTGTTGTGCCACAAGAGCTTTTGCACAAATTCACAGTCTGTACGTTAATTCTGGGATCAGAAATGAGACACACTACTGACTTCAATTAAGGGATTTGCTTAAACATGGAAACTCCATGGACTGGAACATAAGTGTATTCTCTGGATTCATGGTTTCCTGTTGCAGGTTCTGTACAACTTATGAAATCCATGGTCAGTGCATGTGATTTGGGAATTTCAGTTGTTTCCCTGCTGCACTTATTCTATTCCCAGTGGTTTTAGTACAGCAGAAAAAGAGTGACCCAAGTACCCTGCTGGAGTGGGGTAGGCACGTATTAGTATCCCGCTGATGACACTGAACCTGCTGAATTAGGAAGTACAAAGCAGCTTTTGCTCAATGTGGTTTTATCTTCGTCATCAGGAAACATATTTTTCAGCTGAATAAGTGAAGTGTTATTGTAATTTCTCAAAATTACCATTTTGTATGACCATATGCTACACTGAGATCTGCTGAGAGGGTGGCGAGAGGAGCCAGTGAGCTTTTATTGAGAATACTCCCAGCTGTTGGGAGGTTATCTAAGTGACACTTTCTATTGCAATGGAAACAAAAAATGTGCACTCAGAGCCAGGAACTGCACACTGAGAAATCGAAACACACTTCTGACAAAAGTCCTTACAATCACCCCTTTGCTGCATGATATGAAATGGTATCTTGAAAAAACCCTCTCGAGAGGGCTTATAAAATTTTACAGAAGAGGTATAGAACCCTTAGCACTGAAGAAGCGAATTTTCTATGGCTGAATTGTCTATTTTCTCTGCAATCCTATAGGGTAGTTACAAAATACCCTATAAAATGGAATATATCAAAAATACAGGACTTTAAAGCATTACTTATCAAGCTTTTAAACATATCTGTGAAATCCTACTGTCTTCCCCTCCAACAAATTCTTTCAAAGACTTTTCAGTTAGGGTACATAACATGAGAGAACTAAAAGCAGAGAACTGCTATTCCCTCTTTTGCTCCCCGGGGAGCTTTGAGAAATCTCAAGCACAAATAGTCCAGCCAGCTGGTTTAGCCAATTGGTGGTCAGTTTACATTTCCTCTAATAAGTGAACTTCTTGACCGTACATTTTAACTGAGTCATTAAGAGTTCCTTTTCCAAGTGTTTTGGCAGGCTAGGGAGGTCTGGTACTGTGAATAGACCGCAATAACTAGTAAAGAGGAACAGTCTGACTTTTATACGGCAGAAGAAATCGATCCAAATGGATCCAGAAGTTAAAGCCACAGTGAAAACAAAGGGATACAAATATCCACCTGCAGGTTATAACAGAAACTTTTATTGGAAGGGCTGCTTCTTCCATTAAAATGCAGCCACTTAGGACATGTGACATGACAAAATCTTTAACAATTGCTCAAGCGTGTTGTGCAAACAACTGTCAGAGGAGTATTGAAGACCTGAAAATCCAAGAGAGATTCTAGGTGGGCAATGTGTACATACCCACAGAAGTAATTCAGTATGAATGCTCTAGTCACTCTCATAGGATAACTCGAAATCTTCAATATACATGAGAAAAGAGGATAAGGGATTTCCTTTATCTGGAAGGAATATTCCTTTATCTAGGAAACTGGAATAGTAATATGAAATTTGTAACTAAGTAATATCTCACAAAGCTTCAGCAATAATCAACAGCATCTCATTCAGGAAAGGACTGGTTTTAAATCTGCTTGGGTTGAGCATGGAAGGAGGCACCAGCTGCAGGTGGCATGGCTGTAGATTGTCTCGTGTCACTTGAAACTGCATGAATCAAACACGTGCAATGGGGACTACGGTTCTTTGACTTTCTCCAGGAATCTAATACTTTATTCCCTCAACCTAACTGCTAAAACCAGAGAAAAGAGCCTGACTGCACCAAGACTGCTTTCAGAATGTGTCTGGAAGCTGATATAGTGAAGTAGAAACAATATTAAGAAATGGAGGATTTTATTCTCAGTTTTTCAGGGAAGCGAATCTTCAGTTTCACAGAGTAAAAATTCAGTCAAGACCACCCATATCAACACTTCTGTTTTATGCCAGGATCAATACAGGGGAAGAAGATCTGCCCTCATCTCAATTGATTTATTGATTGACAGGTAGGGGCCAGGACTCTTGTAAATGTTAGGTAACTTTTATTAGAAATTTTTTTTGAGTTTCAGCCTCACATCTGCCTCACTCCTGCCTTGGAGTTCCACAACCATCCAGAACTTGTCATGGTTCTGCTCAAAACTGGCAGTTCTTCGGGCTAAACAAAACGCAACTTTCTGCCTCTAAAAGCTCAGCACATCTACCTTGAGGTCTTGCTATATTAGAATTTCACAGAAGTTGAAATTTTCTGTCTTATTTTTTGCATTAAAGGTAAATGAATGGGGTTTAACAGAGAGAGAGGAGAGAGAGAGAGGGAAAAAGTCCTTTGAGATGAAACACCTCTTTTTGCAGGGAGCCATAAACTGAGAGTAAGGAGAGCAGGAGAACTGCCAGTAGACATCCACATCACACACTAATTGGAACAAAGTAAACCTCCCATATCCCCACAGTTTTCATTTATCCAGGAAGGTTTGCAACACAGTTGGCTGGCGGCAATTTTTGGAACACTGCAAGAAAATGTGGCTCAAGCATTATAAAACAGTGAATGCCAACTCTGAGTTAAAGCCAGTTATTTGAGCAGGGGTTATAGGCATTTTCCAGTGATCACCACCACAGAAATAAATAAATAGATGGCTTGCTATGTATACACTCAAAGGGGAATGTTGCCCAACATTCATAGCTCTTTGCTATTAACAGTAATGAGGACAC
The DNA here is from genome assembly GCF_003031625.1 of Empidonax traillii. Classification (NCBI taxonomy): domain Eukaryota; kingdom Metazoa; phylum Chordata; class Aves; order Passeriformes; family Tyrannidae; genus Empidonax; species Empidonax traillii. The sequence goes on along the minus strand of NW_020955357.1, from coordinate 119,063 downwards.
AGCTGTTTGAGCCTGGAAGCCAGTATTTGCAGAGATTTTTCTTCTCCACTGGCTTTTATACACTACTCATTCTTTGCTTATAAAAGAGCCCAAAAGGTCCTAACATTTATACAAAAATTACCTTGGCTTTGCAGTGCTTTTGAGATTGTTATAAAGCATGCTGACACATGGACAGATTTGAAACTCAGATGAAATATGAAAAGCAGTCTTCTCCCCTGATAAGCTCCCCCATGCCCTTAGTGCCAAGCATAACACTGCCTTTGTAGTCAATCATGACAGCTCTTAGAGAAGTTGGCAATGGTTGCTGCCATGGGCAGAGATCTGAAGGTCCCCCTTCCTAAGAAGGACTTCTAACTCTTACTGCCTCCAGACCTTCAGGCTGTGATGTGAGTTTTGAGTCACATATAACTGGTCAGCTCTACAGAGCCTCTAAAGCAAACAGGAAACCACCCCACTCCATTCAAAGACCTTACAGCACTTTAAAATCAGTGCTAAAACTCATAGTCTATGTAACAAAATTTCATTTTATGGTAGTCTTAGATATATAAAGGCTAGAACCAGTATCAGACACAGCCTACTGCACTTCAGGCACTGCAGTTTCAGAACCATTGCACAGGGCATATTGAAGTTGACTTCTGGAAGTCATCTGGTCCCAGCCTCCACTCAAAGCAGGGACAGTCCTGTCAGGCTGCTCAGGAGCTTTTCCAGTTGAGGTTTGAATTTCTCCAAAGATACAACCTTTAGCTACAAACTTTATGACCCTCTGTTCAAGTGTTTGACCACCTTCGCTGTGATAACATTCCTCCTTATGGCTCATAAGAGTTTCCCATGTTGCAATTTTTGCCCATTCCTGTCCACATGCACCTCTGTGATGAATCCAGCTTCATCTTCTCTACACACCCACATTAGACAGTTGAACTCAGCAAACAGTACAAGTCCCTCATCAGCCTCATGTTTTTAAGGCAGGGTAAATCCACTTCTCTCAACTGCTCCTTGTAGGATGGATGTGTGCTGCCACCCTCCAGCTACCACAGTGGCCCTTTGCTGGATATCCTTCAATCTGCCCATGTTTTGTTCATGCCAGGAAACCAGCATGACTGGGAGATCTGAGTGCTTGTGCAGACAAAAGGAACCAACTGCACTCTGAATTCTCCCCTGGAGATAGTTAAGAGAAAATACTTACAATGTGAATCTCTGCTTAATTTAGTAGAAACTGTCGAGCTGGGAGAACTATTTCATTGGATGCTGCACACAGAACCAGGACTGCACTACTCACATATACAGACCTGCATACTTTTGTCCCCTAAGCTTCAATGTAAGTCTACCTTCCTTGTACCAAAATTCAGAAATTATTACTAGTGCTAAAAGCTGAACACTGGGCTGATTCCATAACCAATGCCACAGGCAGTCCCACCACTCTCACAGTATCCATGAAAGCTCAGAAAGACATATATTCACATTGCCCAACCCAATGGTTTATTTCCAAGTAGCCTGGCCTGTAAAAAACCAAACAAACCAAACCATGTTCTTTTTAGGTAATTAAAAAATAGAAAAGTAAATAAATAAACAGAAGAGACAATGTTCCCAACCAGCAGGAACATTTAATCTCTGTGGTTATTCCTGGAGCAAACTTCTGCTTTTATTCTCCAGAAGGCACATCCCAGTGAATTTTCCATCATGTGGGCCTACTGTAGTGGAAAGTTAATTTACATTTTTTCCTTTATCACAGTACTTTCCTTTATTAGTCCCTTATTGACACAAGGTCTCTGGTCATACTCAGTCATGCAAGGGAGCAGGTCCGTTTTAGAAGGCACAATCTCCAGCACAGAAGCGTGTCTAGAAAATTCTTAGCATGATTAACATTCTACCATTTGTAGTCTTTCTAATCATCTCCAACCAGGTACTCCAGGCAGTGTTTAATTCAGCATTTCATGTCCCTCCCCAGGTCAGAGGGAATGAATCATGGAGGGATCATGTACTTCTGAAATGGTTTCATATCCTAAACTTCTATATGTCAGCTCGAGATTTGGTGGAGTAGAGTGTGATGGTATTTTGCATCTTGGGACGATAAACATAACTTATCAGCTTCAGAATGAATGTGACCTCCTGGGCCAATAATGAGTATACTGCAAATTGTCAGCTTCTGATTATCTTGAGTGGTATTCTCCAGTCTGTGTAGGACACATCTTTGTCATAGTTTTCTGGGCTCAAAGCTATGTTTGGGGTTATTGCCTGGGGAACATGGAGATAAAATTTTCACTTTTTTTCAATCAAATTCATGGGCAGTGTTGGAAGTCTTATGTATAACACCAAAAAATGTCTCATTCTCTTACACCACTTCTCATCTATGACTAGTTAGACCCCTCAAAAATGTCAATGAGAAAAAAGTTTGTCCCCAAACACAAGGTACTACATGAAAAACATAATACAGGTTTTACAGAGCTGTATCTTTAGGTAGGACTGATTTAGTGGGGAACAGCACCTCCTTTCTAAAGCTGCCATGGTACAGTCTTATGGGCATGAAACCAGCTGACAGCTGTCAATGCACAGCTCTGGGCTATTCCATCACAAAGTCAGCTCTGCTTTTAATTAAAATAATTTCAATCTGCTTCTGAAATAAAGCTCCAGATGCAGTGCTTAGTGATTTGCTGCCAATGAGTGTTGTATATATTACTGCAGTATACCTTTAAAAAACATGAGCATGATCCAAGGCTGCTCCAGCCATGCAGGGTTTGGGATTCCCCACAGGGGTTGCAATGGCAGGAAATTAGCAGCATGCTATAGTTTTCGGATCACATCTCCTCTCCTTGGCCTGGTTCCTGCTCCAGGATTAAGGAGTGGCAGTCTGGCAAACGGACTCTGCACTGCTCCAAGATTCCTCCCTCAGAAAGGGGATGTCAGGCTACCCATTTAAGCTATCTCAGCTTTGGGTTGCTCAGCCACAGTGACAAGAACTGTTAGTTAATGGGTGGAGGCTTTATCCATGCTATGAACTTTCCTCTGCAGTGTTAGATAAAGCAAACAGTTTTCTTCTGTGCCTCTGTGCACACTGGAAGCTGGAAATACATCAAAGGACTCAAAAGTACAGCAACCTACACCTGACAACATCTATCCCACCCCCAACTTGTCTGAGACTCTTTCTGGAAAAAAATTGTTCCATGCAACTTTTAAATGCTTCTGTCGGTACAGTTTGTTCTATTCCTCTGCTACAACTTACCTATTATATTCCTGAATAACTTGATACACTGAGCTGTCATAAAGGGCCTTACTATGTTCAGTCTACAAGTAATTTTCCTTCATTTCAGCAAATTATACCCTATTCAGCAATAATCATTCTTTTGTACCACCCACCATATGAACTTCTGCTTCTCTGTCATTTGCAGTTCCAAATTGCTGACATCTCACCCTAAGCTTTACAATATACTTCACTCTTTTAATCAAAGTCAGCCTCAATAATGCTCCCAATTTACTGCTGCTCTATACTGAGATTTCCATAAATTTATCTACATTTATCCGGTAGTAAAGAAATTACACTTAATGTCAGTAGGTTGGATCCATCCTAAATGGAACATATTCAAGTACTATTCCCTCTCTGTTCTGGGAAGAGAAGTCTTAGTAACACTGCCAGAAACTGCCTTATGCTACACTGCTCTTGACATCACTGTCTTCTACTGATCATCTTCCACCAGCTGGCCACGTGTTAACTTATCTTTTCATCTACTGCTGGGTTCCAATCCCTTGATTCCCTGACCACAGCTGTAGCTTTTCTGCACGTCTGTGTATTACTGTTCATAAAAACTTCCCGTTCAGTGTTACCTACAGATACGTTGGGGTTGTACCACAAAAGCCCTTAATGCCTTTGATCCAACCAGCAATTTACCAGCTCACAAGCTAATGTGTCATTTACTCAAGGGGCTGGATGGAAAACAAGAATTTTACTTTACAAAAAAACCCCCAAACAAACAACAAAAAAAAGGAAATAGAAACAAGCTCAAAATATTATAACAAAGATGACATTAAAATTATTTTTGTGGAAAAAACCAAAAGAAAACCAAAAACAAACAGCAGTCTTCTCCCTCTTCTCCTAGGGTCTCCTTTTGGAATACACCTTTTATTTTCAGTATCTGAATGCTTCATAAACACAAACAGATTTATTCTCACTGTAGTGCCATGTTATTGATGTAGAGCTGATCCAGAGAAAAAACAAGAATTTTTTCCAGGACTTATGAGTTTGTATGTTCGAAGTCGCAGATGCCCAAACGAGGACACCATTCACACCCTGACTTTCAGTATATAATGAAGGCCTCTGCCCGAAAACCTAGAGCCCTCAAGGGTTTCTAGTTGATTGCTGGGATATTGAGATTCCTTGGAGAAGTAGTCAATTCTGAAAACATTTTTGTTTTATATTGTCAGCCTGTGGCAAAGACTGCAGACCAAATAAATGGGCATTTACACATGAAACTCCCACTGAGGATGTAGGTCAATGTGAGCAAGGGACTGAACCAACCTATGGAGACCTGGGCCTTGCCTGCAGCTGTCCTGACACCTGTACTACTGCCCCATCATTAGGACCATCCTTCTCCTCACACTGCAGGGCAGCCTTATACCACAGGGCACTCTGGTGGTATAACCAACTAGGAGTTATGGATGAAAAGAACTAAAAGCAGAGAGGGTTTTGCTGGTGTTAAAACTGATGATGGACTTCAGCACACCTTGTTGTCCCCGACAGGCCTCACATCCCAGCCAAGAGGCAGAATGCTGAAACGACTCCCCTGCAATGGGCTGGTGATGTGTAACTCCCATTCATCTTGTGGTAGCTTTATTTTCTTTGAAAATTTCCCTCATTTCATTGAAGTAGTAAAATGAGAAGGCAGTCAATCAGCAGATGAAGGGGTCAGAGCATGTTAAACTTCACACACTGCCAGGCAGCTCTTCTGTTTCTGCGTGGCAGCTCTGTCATGGGTCTGGTGTTTTAGGGACAAGACAAAGGAGCAGTGCCAGCACATTACCACTGCCTATAGAGTCTGGCAAAACATATGGGTCCGTTTGGCTGATTTATCCTGGCAAATGAGAGAATTCATATTTTCTATATATTTTGGCTTTACATCTTGACATATAACCATGGCCAATTTCAGGCTGGAACCAAGCAAAAAGAAACAGACTGACCCAAAAAATATAAGGGAGAGGCCAAGAAAAACAGTGACTTTTAAGTCATTGAGAACACTTCCATCCCTAGGTACTGTGGGTGCTGCAAATATATTCAAAAATTAACATAGGCCTGAGCAGAGTGCTGGTGCTATGGAAGGCACTGAAAATAAATAAGCCTTCCAGGTAAGGAGAGACACCCTATCATGTACTGAACTCTTCACATCATGCCACAGGGAGGTAGAGAAGGCATCAGTCATGCAACCAAAGTCCCCTAGGGTGCCAGCAGAAAGCTGGACATGGGCTGTCACCCACAGTGAGAACAGACACCCACAGGAAAATGAGAGAAGGACAAGCCACAGAGCTGATGGATTGAGGAAGGGTACTCATGAAGCCTGTCAATCTTCCAGCACTGTTAAGTGACTTAATTTTCTTTTAAGCCCTGGAATTTTCTAGTTGGCGGGACGGTCTTGCATGACAGCTATTCCATAAAGGAAAGCTCATGAAATCTGCTCCAGAGCACACAGAGCTAATGAGTACATAGTGGCTTTAACTGATCTGGCACTGCTGAAATCCCTGGAAGTAAGACATAATAAAGGCAAGGCAGTAACAAAGCCCCATGTATCAAACCACTGTTAGCAGTGAGTCTAAGGAATCATTCAGAGATTACCAGCAGGGGTGCGAGCCCTGCCCTGGCCAGCTCATGCCAGAGGATATGGCAGGCTGGGCACGATTACTGCTCCTCTGCATTGAGTCGGGTAGAACCTGCCAACTGACTCTTGGTGACAGCTGAAGTCTATGTGTTACCTGGCTCAGAGCCCAGTGACCAATGACCCCCAATTCAGAGACCAAGCATAACAGAGGTCATTAAACCAGAGTATCAGTTAAACCTCTTTTCCTTGCATACCCTTTCCCTCTGTAGTCTACAAAGCTCAAGGGAGATGGGATTCCTGGGTTCTTGCCACCTTGTATACCAAAGAATCATACAATTCCAAGAAAGAAGGAAAATAGAAACACGTCATGAAATAGAGAGGTCACAGTCTAGAGAGATTTTAACCTTCCTGTGCCCGGTCTGCAGCCTGCACATCTAACAAGACATGGGCAACTGTCCCTTCTGTGCTTATGCCCCTTCTCTGCACACAAACCCATTCTGTTTTGTAACATGACTCATCCTCACTCATTTGTCCCCCTCCATATGGCACTGTGCTTCCCTTGTGGCTCACAACTCAGTACAGAATAAACTAGAAAACTTTTAATCACCCCTAAACAGCAGATGCGTACTTCCTCAGACAGAATCAGTTTAGCTCAAGCTAAAGCTGAAAGCAAATTCAAACACTCCTAGTGGGCATAGTTTTTAATCATAAGATGATGATCTGACCACCTCTCTTCTGACACCTCAGGGCCAAGGAATCTCACAAAACCTAGGAAATCCTTATCGTGGTATCAATATTCTGGCAGGAGGAAAATATGGTACCAGACTCCCTGACCATGAGATGCTTACGATCAGTGGCTTAGGTTCAAGACAGATTAACTTAAACCTAAAAAAATCACTGCAAACACTTCTGCTCCATGATCCTCCAAAAGTCAGTGGGAACTTTAATCACAGGTCTAAGCATTTTGGTCTCCAGTAGACCACACAGCTATTTACACAGAATGACTGCAGTCCATTCAAGTTCAGTTGTGGCTATACTGTAGTTGTATTTATTTTACTTTTGCTTCTCACATCATCACACATAAATACAGTCATTCGGTGGCGCTTGAAAGGCACTGACGTGCAGAATGATGGACTTGCACTTTCTGTTACACTTTGCCATCCTCAGAACCCTGCCATTTTTTATTCCAGTGCACAGAGATGCCCGTTTTCTTAATTTCACGCCAGCCTTCTTGACTTGCATGTTACATTTGTTGGTTCAGTTTTACTCATTTCTTTGCCAGTACTAGAAGCTTCATAAGTACATGAAGCATTCACCTGTGCTTTAACCACTAGACCGTGTTCCTCCCACCACTGCACTTCGGGGAAGAATGAAAGCAGGAACAAGCCAAGCCACAGAAGGCTCAGTTTACTCTGCTACAGACTGATACATACAGCAACTTTTTCTATCAAGCCAACTCCTACACCACAAATGGATTAACTTCAGTGAAAAACAGCATTTCTGCCCTCATTCTCCATGGTAACTGGGAGAGGATGCCTTTACTGATGGTCAAATTTCTGTAGAAATTAATATACTGATGAACCCTACTGTAGCAGCTAGATGAATCTTGCTTTTCCTTAGCCCCAGCCCATCCTCTGTACTGATGCAATGGTTTCCCTGAGGAAGGAAGGTGCTCTGTTTGCAGATGTACCTTTTTACTCGTGATTATTTTATGGTCAGTTTGTGATTACCTTATGAAGATTGCTGGGATTGGGAATAGATCAGGCCATCAGATCAGAAGCACAGAAGCTGGAGCGAGAAAAACGATGTTTTTCTGGAGCTGTGCAATGTGGGCTGATCCAATGGGACAGGGCTACATTCAGTATGTCTGTACTCCAGGATGTTAATGATCCTTCTTCCATTAGTCCCCTGGCATATGCCCTTCTGCCTTAATGTACATAGTTTGTATTTTCCACATGTTTATTTTACCTAGCTTGTCTAGTTTCACTACACTAGATAATAAAGGTTCAACCATCTTGAATTGTGCTAAAACATGAAATGAGCACAGCATAAGTAGATGATGATTGAAAAGCTCCAGGATAAAATAGCTGCTGAAAGCTTTTGTAGCATGGATATTCCTGAAGTAAATGAAGATACTGGTAAAAGTTTTGGACTTCCCCTCTCCTCTGATCTATGCAGAAACATAGACAAAAATGGCCACTGGTTTCCAACCAGTTTAGTGCACTGGGGAAATAACTAAGTTCCACATGTCTCACCTTGAGTTTCATTACTGTAAGATTATTAAAATGGACCTTTTTCTCCTGTTTACATATCTTTACATGATACTTGTCAGGAAGTTACCTCAGCACCTATCATCTCCATGTGAAATCATTCTTGGTACAATCCTGAAAAAGAATTATTATTTCAGTTTAGCCCCAAAATACCCACCACAGAACCACAGAATCATTTGAGTTGTGAAAGACCTCTGAAATAACTGAGTCCAACCTTTGACTGATCACCACCTTGTCATCTAGACCGTGGCACTAAGTGCCAGGTGTTTCTTAAACACCTCTGGAGATGGTGACTCAGAAATGAACACCTCCAAGGACAGCAGGACTATCTATGGCAGAGTCAGGAACTGAATACAAAGTCCTCCAACCCAAGCCTTAGCCACCAACTATAACTTCTTCTTGAGATGCTTCAGAGGCAAATTTTCTGTTGCTATGACTGCACGAGGTATGAATTTATATTTCCTCATACAAAAGCCATCAGGAAAACCATAGCACGAGTAAAGGCTACACATCATGGCCCTTAATTTAATCAGGAGCTGTCAACAATTACATATCCTTTCAGAATCTGAGCTCAACCTCTTGCAGAACCTGTTCTCATGCAATCTTTCCTGGTTTTCGGGTTAATTTGGACATGATGGCAGTCATTCCCTAACAGGGATCATGCATCGCCTTCAGAAACTGGCCCTCTGGAACTGCAGAAGTGATTGTCTCACAGACCGAGAGGAAAAGGAAAGACACAGAGCTGAACCAAATAGGGTTCAAAAAGGCAATGGCAAGAGTGGATTCCATTTGGTTTTCCGTTACACAACCCCTTCCAGGGCATAATCTCCTTGCTGCATTTCCCTCCTTTTCTTGCTCTGTTCCTATATGCCCAGAGAGGTCACTAGAAAGGTCACTGTGAGGAGGCAGCCTGTCTTGGTGGCTAAGCCACTGGATGAGGAACTCTGGGCTCCATCCCCAGCACAGCCATGAGCCTGCTGCAAGACCTGGGCACCTCCTCTCAGTTTTCTGTCTCTTCATTTCCCTCCCCTCTCCCCCACACACACACATCTGGTTCCTTCATTTTGCTTGGAAACTCATCTAGGCAGAGGCTGTTCCTAACGAGGCTGCGCACAAGGCAGGGCGGTTCAACTGCAGGCTTGGATGTGGGTTTTAGGTATGCTTGTAATAGAAACGATAATGATCTAAAACCCATCTGTGCAAAAGTAATATTTTGAATGAAGGAGTTTCAGTCCACGAGTGTAGGACTGGGGACCCATAGGTGGGTTTGAGAAATGAGGAAAGCTGAAGCAAGGAATACTGTACAGGTGGGCATGAAGAACACTTCTCTCTTATGCTTGGAGACAGCATCTTTACATTTTTCTATCCCCTTCTTCCTTTTAGCTTTTGTTTTAAAAACAGTTAGGCTTTTTTTTTAATTTATTTTTTATTTTTTATTACCTTCTCTGCCCTCCTCCCTTCTCTCTGTCTCTAGGTCATACTTATCTTGCCTTATGCTTATACTTTTTCTAACATCTACTCCTCTGTCTTTGCAGTCTGCTTTCTGTGCTCCTTCTGTTTAACCCTCTTTAGATGCCTCTCCACCCCCATCATCTCCTCACATTGTGAGTTTGCAGTAATCAGAGAGAAAGCAAAAATAAGAGCCCACCCACTACAGTTCTTTCCACAATGCCCAGAAGGATCTGTGTCTGAGGCATGTTGTGAAGATCATTGTAAATCAGGAAACAGTAAGGTGGAGTGAAGGGAAACTGGAAAGAGCTCTCAGCTTACAAATGTATAATGCAAGAACATGGGCCCTCGCTCCAGTAAACTGGAGCCAACAGTTACTAGACCAAGTTCCTTGAGCAAAAAGTCATTATTATGACTAAACCATTCTGTATTTATAGAGAAGTAGTGTTAGAATACAAACAGTTCAAGCAGCACTCTTGCACTCGATGTTCTTTGCTTTTTCCTGCATGTGGTCTTTTATTCCAGCATTAATTGTGATTATAAATCATTCCCAACCTGCTTTGGAATGAGTTTACACAGACTTCATGCTGTTGAAAACACAGAACACTTATACATACAAAATATAAAGCACTCAGTAACTCCAGGGGTAAAAATACCATGTATCAGGAATCAAACCACAGAAGATTCAAGTAGTAAATATCACTAAAACATTCCTCTGTCTGCTGCCACAAATGGCTACAGCTACTTCTGCAGGACACAGAGAACTCTGCAGTGGGCAAAGTTGTCACTGACAGGGTCTTTGAGAGGTACCTGGGGCAGGAAAAGCCACAAAGGATGAGATCTGGAGATGAAAGAGTCTTGGTAAACCTGAGTGGTGATCAGGATAGGGAAGGACCGTGGAGATCTAACCCCTGCCTATGACCATCCAGCCAGAAAGGATGAGGCCAAAAAAGCTTGAAAGGGAGAATAATAGATTATATTTCTTTTTTTGTTGAGTTGAAACATATCAGCCCCACGAGGAGAATGTTATGTGAACAACCAGGAGCGTACATTCCCCTGAGAGCCATGGAATGTGAAGCCTTGGCAGGCAGGCCAGGTGCCAGACTGGGACAAAGCGACCCTGTCACAGTTTCCCTACATTTTGTGAGGAGGTAGGAAAAAAAAAAAAAAGAGCTTGTTAAATCTCACACAGCTTTCAGATCAAATTTTTGTCCTGTTTCACTTTGGAAGTCTCTTGAACAAGCTTAGTGCTTCAAAGCTGAGACTGCAAATCTCCCCATCTCCTAGAGAAGGATCCTGTGTTTAGTAAGCTGTTTTGACTGAAATTTAAAGAGAAAGTAAAGATTTCTGTTGGCCTAGCAATAGAAAGTGTGGCCCAGACCTGTAACCCCATACCTAACCAGACAGAAATGTGTACTCTGTTGAAAACTGGAGATTGCTCAGAAACACTGGCATGAGAATAACTCTGGTTCCCCTGCAGTCAACAGCAGAAAGTCTTATAATCTCTAATGGAAATACCTACGACTAATTTTCTTTGGAAAGAAGGAGCTTATAATAGAATGGAGCCATGATTCCCCTGATTCAGACTTTCTTTAATGACCTGGGTAAAATTCTGGTTGCTCCTGAGGACCCTGTCAAGGTTCCCTGGTGTCTTGTCTCCAAGGCCTTCAAGCATGAAAATGCACATGACCCTGTTAACTGCACCAGGAGTCCCAGAAACAGGGGATAAGGCCTTTCTACAGCACCACAGTGAGACATGGACTTGAATCACTTCCCTTGGTGACCACACTTTCCATCCCAGGGCACGCAGATACAAAAGGCACACAGATACAAAAATAAATACTGCATCAAGACAGTGAATGTCTCCAGAGAATTTCACAAAATGAAAAATGAAATCTAACCACAGAAGAGACCCTTGACAGGTTTTGTTTTCTTTAAGTTTTGTTTTCCTTCCTTTAACACAAACATGATACTTCATCTGCCAAAATTCAAAACTGAGGTAGACTTTCAAACACTTCTCCCAGCTTGCTGTGGCATCCTGTCCTTTCCCATCCATTCTCATTAATGTTTCTCAACATTTCTTACAATTAAATTCCAAATATCTGAAAATTAAAGAGATAGAAGTGAACAGCCCTGACTGAAGAATGTATTAGTTCTCCCATTTCTGCCAGCACAGATAGGAACATATGTGCCCTTTTCAGGCTGGGATGTTCACTGAAAAATTTCCTAAATCCACCTGTCTTGATTAGTATGGTTTGCATGGAGCAGGTCAGACAGTATAATTCAGAGGTTTTATTTCCACTTTCATTTCTTTTCCACTAGCAGCCCCATTTTCTGATTCATCTACAGCAAAATGAGCAAAACACTTTGAAAACACTCCTGGAAATCTACAAATCAGGAGATAAAATAAGTGAGGTTGATCAGTTTGCTAAGATGAAAAGGACTAGAGGCAATTTTCAAAGGACCAGATAGTAAAAATGCTTATTTTTACAGCAAACTCCTCAGTTATCCCTGGATTTAAAAATTCCTCATTAAAAAAACAGGGTTTGTTTTTTGTTGTTTGTTTTTGTTTTGGTTTTTATTTTTTAATTTTTCAGCTAGTATTACCATGAGTGCTGGTTAGAAAATATGGTTTTCCCACCTTGGAACATAATGAGGACAGTAATTCAAATACAGAAAAATGTGTCCCAAAGCAGCTGAATTTACATGTAGGTTCTCAAAGCTTCTGTGAAGCTCTTGTGGCCTCCTCATTAGAGAAACAAAGAAAGTATATAATCTGCAACCAAGTCCTGCCAGAAAATTCAGACAATAGGACAGAATAAGCCCAAAAGACAAGTCAGTTTTAGCTCTTGTGTTCTTCTGCAGCAGTTCTGAATTAAATGCAGTTCCTTAGTCTAAAGACAGGAAATATCCTTTATTGAAAGTTCACAGCTTCTGTAGTTTGGGCCTTTTTTATTGTCAAAGACCAGCTCACATCAAGAGCTGAACCAAGGTTTGGTTTCCTCAGGCCCCACCTGACACTTCAAATGGAAAGCCATCTTCTCTCTCACCGACAGACTGCGAGAATGATCAACTTCCAGTTGACCCTGAAATTGTGCAGGACCTGCTGCTCAAGCTGAATCCCTACAAATCTATGGAGCCTGATGGGATTCATGCCAGAATCCTTAAAGAGGTGGCTGATGTCATCACAAACCCTCTCTCGATTTTTGGGTGGTCTTGGGAATTCAGAGAGGCCACAGCTGACTGGAAGCTGGCAAATGTCCCGATTTTCAAGAAGGGCAAGAAGGTTGGACCCAGGAAACAGGCCTGTCAGTCTCACTTCAGTGCCTGGTAAAGTTATGGAGAAGATTATTCTGGGAGGTATTTGCTGAGTCACCACATTTGATGTTCAACAAGGGGAACTGCCGGATTCTGCACCTGGGATGGGGCAACCCTGGATGTTCATAGAGACAGGGGAATGAGATGCTGGAAAGCAGTGCTATGGAAAGGGACCTGGGGGTCCTGGTTGATGGCAAGTTGAATGTGAGTCAGCAGTGCCCTGGCAGCCAGGAGGGCCAACTGGGAGGCATCAGGCAAAGCATCACCAGCTGATCAAGGGAGGGGACTGTCCTGCTCTGCTCTGCACTGGTGTGGCCTCACCTTGAATATTGTGGCAGTTTTGGGCACCACAATGTAAGAAAGTTATTCAGCTATTGGAGAGTGTCCAAAGGAGGGCAATGAAGATGGTGAAGGGCCTTGAGGGGAAGCCGTGTGAGGAGTGACTGAGAACACTTGGTCTGTTCAGCCTGGAGAAAAGGAGACTGAGGGGAGATCTCACTGCAGTTACAACTTCCTTTTGAGGGGAAGAGAAGGGGCAGGCACTGATCTCTTCTCTGTAGTGACCTGTGACAGGGCTGAGGGAATGGCCTAAAGTTGTGTCAGGGGAGATTTATGTCGGATATTAAAAAGAGGTTCTTCACCCAGAGGGTGGTTGGGCACTGGAACAGGCTACCCAGGAAAGTGGTCACAGCACCAAGCCTGGCAGAGTTCAAGAAGCGTTTGGATGATACTCTTGGGAACATGGTGTGGCCTTTGGGGATGGTCCTGTGCAGAGCTAAGAGTTGGATTTAATGATCCTTGTGGGTCTCTTTCAACTCAGCATATTCTGCGATAAGCATAAAAGGCATGCTTTTGATGCACTGACAAATCACCTGCCATTGGATGGTTGTTTATCTCACAAAAACATTACTTCTTCCATGAAAGTGTCTTTCCTGATTAAATAATTGGACTAAATAATATTTTAGCTTACATTGAATGATGACCATATGAATCATATAGGTCAAATGCTTTAAAAAAATTTAGCTGTACTTCAAAATACTGGGCTTGACTGCTGCAATAACTAAAGGATAACTGCAGGACAATTGCTTTTGCAATATCGGACAAGCTGTAATATATAAAAAAATATAGAATAAAGACTTCTACTACTTACCAGCACACTGATTGTTTTCATCCAACTGGAAACCAAATCGACAAATCAGAGGTCTCGTAACAGTAGGGTAGTTGGGAACAGGGCCTGGTGCTGGGGGCGGTGGATAAATATTTGAATAAGGATTCAGATATGGTGATCGATACACTGGGTTTGTTCGGGGTACGCATAAATAGCCACCGTTCTGGTTGACACACACCATATCTCCTCTGCAGGCCTCAGGAATAGTCCGACATTCATCAATATCTGGAAGTAAATTGCAAAAGTTAAAAAGAGTGATTGCTTTTTAATGGAAGCTATAAAAAAAAAAGTTAACATATTTTTCTCAAAACCTTGTGAAAAAATATTTATATTCTCTATCAAAAAAAAGCTAATCTTTCCTTGTGGAGTCTCACTTTGAAGTTACATTGTACTAAAATAGGAAACATCCCATATATTCAATATATCCTGTGATCTACCTGTTTTACTTCACTATTAGAGGATAGAGGGAGAGGAGAAAGCCTGCTTTGCTATTCCATAGAAGTTTGGTTTAAATGCTGATCTACACATGGCTGCAGCATGCTACTGCCTGTTCCTGCTAGAGGGTCTGTCCAAACCACAACATGCAGATCAGGATTTCAAACACTGGTGGTTTGGTTTGCCCAGCTGTGAAACTTGGATCCTGATTTGGAACTATAAAGCTCTTTCCCACAGAAGAAGTTAGGGATGTTCAGATCTGGGGATGCAGTTCAGGCCTTTTTTGCTTTGATTGAGATTGTTGCTGAATAAATTTAGAAAGATACAACTGGTTTAGCCCAACCTGGTTCTCTGGGAACTGAAGCAATAGGTTATGACAGGGCAAGCAGTCTGCTGGAGGATTTTCCCTTTGTGTTTGAGTGACTTTAGTGCATGTAGAAGAAGCTGCCCTGGAGACTGAATGCCATTGATAAAAAGAGGCTATTAGACAATGTGCGGGTTTGGTTTCCCTATTCTGTCCCAACTCAATTTACTTGGAGTTTCAATGCTGAGCAGTGGAAAACTTTATCCAAGCCTGCACGTGGAAACTGCCAGCAAAGACAGTAAGTCCTGAGTTTGAAAGAGAAAGAGAAGGAGGGTGAACAATCCTTATCCTTTGGCAGCTAGACTGAGCTCTTATCAAAATAGCATCATTGCTATTTGAGTAGCACTGACAGCCTATTAGTATCTCAACAAAGTCAAAGATCAGTATATACTTGTGCTATGTAAAGACATACATATTTATATATACACATATTTTTTATGTATACATATATACAAACACACAGAGCGAGAACTTTTTAACAAAACATACTAAGAGCACCACAATTTTAACTCAATAAATTCAGGACTTCTGAACCCAAATTTAAATGTATTGATTTAATTAAATTCCTACCTATGCATTGCCCAGAGGCACGGTCCAGGTCAAATCCATTAGTGCATTGTTGCTAAAATGAGAGAAAAAAGGACACTCAGTGACTGTGAAATGAGAGGGTTGCAGAGTCAAATGCTCATCTGGATTACTATGATTAGTACAATTGTTCAGCACTATAAAGTACATCAAAGGTCTCTTCTCCAAAGAACAGTCAGCAAGGCATGAACCTGAGGCCTCAGCACGTGTGCCAGCCCCTTAGCTCAGGAGGGGGTTCCCTCAGGTGGTGACAGTGTCAGGCTGTTCCTCTTCCCAGGAGTCCCCAGTGTGCAAGGTGTTATGGGCACCATACCAGTTGTTAACACAGAAGTTACAGTCTTCTAGTCCCTTTCAGCTCAGCATATTCTGTGATAAGCATAAAAGGCATGCTTTTGATGCTTTTTTTTCTGGCAGAACAGGGAGTTTCAGCTAAAAGGTACTTGCTACCTCTCTAACAGGCTCTAAATCTCCCCAGACAGCCCATTCAACGCACAGCACATTAGCCATTGACTGATTTGGAACCACAGTTAAAACAATAACAAGCTGGATAAAAATGAGGCTTTTCCTTTACACCAAACCTTGTAATTTTTAGAGGATAAATCTTTAGACGACACACGTTCCAGGTATGCAAGGTTAGTGAAAGCCTTATTCCTTCCTATTCTGTGATGCTAGTCTTTTATCAGGGCTGCAGCCTTGAGTCTTCAGCATCTCCTCTGTGACCCTCAGCATTTCTAAACCAATGAGAGTCCTGGTGATGACTGTCTCAAAGCCCATTAAAATTAGTCCCTGCCTTCCCTTCCCTAGTTCTTGAATGGGCCTCCAGCTATTTAGCAAGAGGTCAAGCCATTGACACAAGAACAGGATCATTGCCAGTAAATAGGTTGTACTAAGGAATGTAAGCAAGAGATATCCAAAAAACAGGAACAACTGAAGTAACTAGAGGGCAGAGGGATAGAGTGTGTTCAAGATTCTTTTGTTTCTTAATGATAAAGACACTTATTTTTGGACTTTATGGAAGAAATCATTGGAAGAGTAAAATACCCAGCTTGTGAATGGAAAAGTAGTTAAGTTCTAGATGGGAGACAAAGGGTTAGAGGCGTGAGCCAGTGGAAGTGGATCATTACAGGAGCTAGGCATGGGACATGAAGTGAAGCACACAGCACTGTTTGGACTGCACCCACCACTTGCATCTATGAATACACAAAGCCACTGCTAGAAGTGTCAAACAAGTAGGGAGGAATTCTGCCTCCATTTGTTTTGGCATTCCAAGATGTTTTGGTATCATGTTGTGGAAAGCCAAGATATTCTGATGGGAGCATGTATAATCACCCACATGTTTTAAAGAATGTACCTACTCTACCTTTTGTTCTCCTTTTTGTGCTGTGGCACGTACACTACACCTAGGTTAGCTGGAAAAGTTGAGACAGTTTTTAACAAAATTATTTTCTTTTGGACAGTAAATGATGATTCAGAAGCACTGAAACTACTGTAGAACTGGTTTCAACAAATTTCTAGAACTTTATTCTAGAAAAGATTCCAATATTGTTGAAATTACCAGTTTCAATATCTGCAGAAAGAACGCATTGCTGTGATTTCAGTTTCAAGTTGCTTTTTGCTTAGACTTCAAAAATCAATTTACGTTACGAGATGTTTTTATAAAAATTGCAGTGGAAACAATATTTTTTAAATTACAAAACCAAACCCTTAAAGACATCTCAAAAATTCCCAGGGGTATGAAAAGCATTTCCCATACAGATCCAATGTTCACAAAAATATCAATAAGCATGCCATGTGCAGGAAATTTTCAATGTAATAGAACAAAAACAACTACATTTCAGAGACTTTTGGCAAATGTATTTAGAAACACAGCTCTGGACACTGAGTATATCTGGGTTATCAACTAGAAATCCAAACTTAACATGCTTTTGGGAACTGTTTTTCCTAATTTAAAGTCCACACGGAGCCCAAGCCCACAAAGAACTAATGTTTCTGCTATTTCAAGAACTGGACTGCTTTACTTCCATCCACCCTCAAAAGTCCCGCCTCTTGAACAGAAATGGTTTAAGGCTTAAGTGAAAACAAAAACTAGGATCCAGTCAATCAGGACCATAGCCTAAAATTAAACAGTCTTAAGATAAGATACCACTATACACAGAAAATATCTATTTATATGAATGAATTTTCCAAGTGTGGATGTTTCCCACAACAGAACTGAGTGGTCCCTGCTCTTGTGGGATTGCTTTTTTTATTTCCTGGAGTATTCAGTCTAGAGGCAGAATCAGGTTTTCAGTGAGGTCCAGGTTTCCACAGGGATATTTTGCTGAGCTGGCAAGGGTGAGTTAATAAGCTCAATCCATATTCAACTCCAGAAACCTGCTGGCTCCAAGTTCTCCCCTCTACACCCTTAGACCACACAACTTCCTTTTCATGTAAACCCCAGACCATAGAGCTTCCTATCCACCTGCTGGCCAGTGAAGTTTCATGCCATATAGTGCTTCAGTATAAAACAGTACATGCATCTCTGTGTGCACCTCTCACCTGTGCTTTTCCAGGGCTTGAAAGGCAGACAGCCAGTGTGAAAGCAGTCAGTATCCTGTAATGTGCATAGAAAATAGGCTGAAAACCTTCTGATATCCAGGCTTATTACATAGAATTAAACACACATGGAGAAAAATTCATTTCTAGTGACACTTCAGTGTATTCCATAGTTTGCTAACATGAATTTGGCCTCTGGAGAAGGAGAAATACAACTGTGGGCCAGATTCAGATCTCAGAGTAACTAATTTTACTATAGTTTCATGCAGCTGGGATTGGAATCTGACTGTATATGTCTATGGACTAATCTAATTTTTATGACACCCCATGCAGCAGCTGTTAAATGAACGAAGTGTGCAATATTGAATAAAGCATTTTTGCCCCTCTCTGACACCTTTCTTTTGGGAATATGGAAGATTTTCTTGTGCATTGTGCACATTTTACAGATGGGTAAACCAGTGCACAGGCCCTGCCTAAGCTCCCAGCGCGGTGCGCTGGCAGGGCTGCAACATGTCGTGCAGGAGGTCCTGAATCCAAGCCAGCTGCTGTAACTGCTAAACCGCATTTCGTCCCCAGGAGACTGTATCTGAGATTAATCCATTTTTGTGGGGCCAGATCCTGTCCCTTTACTCCATCTTGAGAATACATTGCTCTGGAAGTAGACTCTGTGCCAGGTCACCAGCTACTAGAAGCTGTTCTCTTCAAAGGACCCTTCCCCAGCTTTATCATCTTCACATCTAGTGGGACCTACTGGGTCTCTCCACCACTACTAAAAGAGGATCCCTCATTAACAGAGTTCTACAGTTATTTTTGGAGCTCCTTACCTGGAGTTCCTTACCTGGAGCATAAAAATTCTGGTCAAGTAACCTTCCACCTCCAAGTATTTATTAACAGATAGAAAAACATGAAGTGACAGTCAGAAGTTATTTTTTTCTAAGTACTATGGATTTCAGTGTTTTCCTGCCGCCTTATATAAAACTTCTCAGTAATATTAGACCCACACCTTGCTTATCTTGGATTGTAGTTCTGAATGGCAATTGTATACAATATATTCCCACAAAACCAGTACAGGAAGCAGGGGATATTTTAGGTGGCTTTAGTTCTACTACCTAAGCAAGCTGCCAACTTTCTCTCTTAGAGCTGTCTCTGATTTCCAGCGCAAACTGAGCTGTTGAGCAAGACCTACAAACGCATCAGACAAAACCACACACAAACAGTGACTGACACATTACAACAAATTTGTTTTAAATGAGAAGACAGGGACAAGCTCTGAAAAGTAAACATAAACCCTAAAATGGTTTTTCATAGTGCTGTGAAGACAAATTGTGCTTGTTGGCAGCTTTGAGTGACAAGGAAAGGCAAATTCTGTGGAGTTTCCCTTAGAGTCCGATGCAAAGCATTCAAGCTACAATGTCATTCATTTAGGTTTGCACTTAATTTCTTGATTCCTCAAATCTCTTTGAAGAGATCTTAAAGTGTGCAGCGCTACAAGGAATGCATACTCACTGCATATAGCAAGAACAGCACTGGGAGGGAGTACCACAGGTTGCAGCTGAAGGCTGACACACCTAGCAACTGAGCTATGCTGCACGTTGCTGCAGGACAGTGCAAACTAACAAAATCCCCTATAAAACCGGGCAGACAAAACTAAAATGTTTTTAGACAGTCGTTAGTTTCCATTATTACAGTGATACATACTTTCCTCTTGGTCTGGGGGGATGACCTTACTGCCTCTTGTTCTGTCTGCAACCATCATCTCAGTTTGCTTATTACTTTAGATCTCAAATCCCCTCAAGAATTATTAGCAGACATGCAGCACGACCTCTCAACACTATACGCAGCTGGTCACAGTAGCTTGCCCAGCAGGCAAAATATTTTAAACCATTTTAAACTTCTGCAATAGTAACTAATTAGCTCCAATCAATCACAGTAGCCAGTGGGATCATTTGCTGTCGCAGTTCAGCGCTCCCGCGGATGCGCAGAGTGTAAGCACAGATCAAGAAGGAACTCATCAGAGACAGCACAGCTTTACTAACAGGCAGATCATCTTTCCCCACCTCTGACCACTGAGATCCCGTCTCCTTGCAAATGGCTTTAGCAAGTGGATTGGCATAGCGAATCCCTGCCACAGCTATTTTCCACAAGTAGGTTTCCCGTCAGTAAGTAAAGAAGTTTCATGCATACCACTTACCTTCTTAATCCTTGCATGTCCAAAACCGTTGGGGAAAGGTGGAAAAAAACCAGAGTCTGTGCTGATGAATAACTAGAAAGTTTTTCCAAACATTACCCTCTGCTAGCACTTCAGTTCCTCTGTCATTTATAGTCCAAAGAATGAAATGGCAAGTAGTGGAGAGGATCGGGAGCCGTCTGTACCTCCTCAGACACTGGAGAGAATACAGAGAAAGCACCTGGTTTTGCTTAGTTCTCTTCTGTAATTCAGCATTAAACCAATTGGAGGAGGAATGTTAAAAATGAACACTTCATTTTCTAAGTATGTTAAACAATGCAAATGGGGGCCTCAGCCTGGGACAGCTGGTTTAGATTACAAAGCTCACCAACTGGCTAGACTCCTCACAACAACCTCGAGGAGCCTGCCAGGATAAAACACTAACAGCTTGAAGGAAAGCCTCTCCCGCTGCAAACTTCACAGTTAAATGTGCCTCAGAGCAGAGAGCACCGTTATTGGACAGAAACCCTTATCAAGGGACTGGAGAAGGGAAGGGATTGTTTTCCTTGCTCTGAGAACAAAAAAAAAGTCAGGCTCTTTGGAGGCCCTCTAGCCGGTGTCCTGGACAATGAATATGCAACACTTGCTGCTCTGTGCCAATGGCATACTGATGAAAGGTCTGACCCTCTGGGAGGTGAATAACTCGAATTCATGATGATCGCAGCTACAGGAACTATATTGCTTGGGGATTATTTGAAAACAGGAATAAACAAATTAAACGTTCAAAGGAAAACAAACGGCTTGTCTGCAAACACTGGCCCTTTTGAAACTCACCCCATGCTTAAGGGAGCAGTTTATGATATGAAATATTTCTCAGGAAAAGCATAACTTGCAGATCTCCAGTTATGATTGAAGAGGAAAGAAATAAAGTACTTTTTCAGGTGTTTTGCAACTTCGCCACAGGCAGAGCTTGAGTAGGTCAAGCAGAACATTTATGGGATGTGAGAGGTAAGCAATCAAATGCTGCAAAGATTATGCTAGATCCAAAGATGAACACTGAAATTAAATACAGACATGGACATTAAGCAACTACTTTGAATTTCTGTTCAACAGAAATTTCTGTTCAACAGAAACAACTACTCTGAAATTCTGCCATTTGAGAAAACCTGAAAATATTATCATACATCTCTCTGTAACAGAGTGAGAAACAGAGAAGTATAGTTGATACAGTTGATATTAATAAAACTAGCCTCCAAGCATGGACACCCAGCTTGTGATATAAAAACTGAGCTGCTTCAGGGTTGCTGAGCTCCCAAAAGTTGTATTGGAGCCAATGGGAAGTCCAAGAACTCTGTACCTTGTTAAATGGCTGTAATTGTACAAATTACCTTTCAAAAATGACAGCACCAGAGGCTTGGTGCCATTTCTGACAGTTTCTCTCCCAGTGACTTGCTTGCATCACATGCATTGCATTGAAAATTAAAACTCTTACCTAGAATTATTCAGTGATAAGGCATTGGCAGATAAACAAGAATGAATTTACTTATTTTAAATAAACTTCCCAAAAGCTTCACAGAAACTTACACAAGGGACTTCTCAAGAAGCTGCTGGGCACATTGTGAGAGGAGTTTTGTCATGGGTCAGAAAGCAGGCAAGAGAGGATAGAAAGAGAAGACAGGGCAAATTGTCATTGAGACAAAATGTTGACAGTGAGTATTCTCATTGCCCCCCAAGACCAGTGTTTCTCAATACACTCAGTAATCTGGAGAGCTAAGAGATCTGAAAGTAGCAGGGCTTACTATTCTATTCTCTGTGTGAGATGTAATGAAATCATGAAAAACAGCTTTACAGCAAAGCAGATGCTCTGAGCATCCAGCCATGTGGATGAAAAGCTTTATATCATGATACTTCACTTGCTAATCCACTGAATTTTTCTACCATCACATGGTAAAATCATTGCACACATGCCAGAATCACTGTATGAGTGCAGCACCAGTCTGCTCACAAATCGTTGCCTTAGAGTTCTGATTCATCAGCCAACTGGCAGAGGTAATCCAGCCCCGGAGACAGGAGGTGAATCCAGATCTGACCACCTAAGGGGCTCCCTTAAGAAGAAATACTGTACAAATGTTTTGATTTTTCCTGTCTCCATCTGACAGCTGGAGTGGATAAAAACCAGAGTATAAAAAGTGTACCAAACCACAACTTGGGCTGGTTTACAGCATGGTGACTGTTTTTTTTCCAAAATAAAAGGACTTGAAGTTATGGCTAAGTGGAGTTTCTGCAGTACCTTTCTGTAACTACCATCAGACACAAAACAATGAGATGCAGCCACAGCCTTCTGACTCCCTTTGCTTTCGAGTTGCATAAAGGAAGAATCTGGGCACATAAACCTCCTTTTGTTCATCCTATAAAAATGGACAACTGAATGTGCTGACAACTTCACCATTTATGCTTAAGATGGTAGCTAAACTTCAGTTGTAGTGATGCTCTCACTTTAATGTTCTCAACTATCCCTTGTTATAAAATCCATTACTTTATTTAGACTAGCTTGACATTTTCTTTGTCTTCACAAAGAGGTGTAGAACTGTCCCCAGTATAAAATGGGGTTCCGTTACATAACTAAGTTCTTAAAAGTTTGCTTTGTGCATACTTAGGGCTGAAATTAAATCTCCAATTATTTTTAAGACTTGAATTTTGAAAATTGTTTAATATATAATCACAAGGGGCACATAAACTGTGTTGTAGAGCTTTAACAGTACCCTCCTTGGATGCGATGACCGAATGCATGAATTGAGCCATGCTCCTGCAGATAATACAAAGCACCAGATGAACAGGAACCCTCAGCACTAGAAAACATAATCTGACGGATTCTGAATGCTAAGACAAAAGGGAACTTAAAAAGAGTTAATTACACTCAGCACTACTGAACAGAAAATCTGCTTCACAAAAACAAGTCATCACCTTCCAACTTTTACAACACTTCATCTCCTTTCAAAATTCTGATATTGTTCTTACATTTCTCCAGAACTACACCTATCAAACACCCTTCTTGGATGTTCTTGTCATTTTTCAAAGTTCACCCTCTCTGAACATTCTCAAGAACACTGACAAACCATAGGAAGAGTCAAACTATGGGAAGAGTCAAACCCCACAAATCTGTGTGGTGGTAGGTCTGTGAGCCCCAAATCATCCAAAGTCACAGACATCTTTTACCCAGCCACACAGACCTAAATTCATTAAAGGAATTTGGCAATAACTGACATTTTAAGACTCTGCATGTCCAAGATTTAGATGCTAAAAACATTCATTTTGCTCCTACCAAATCTTATGGAACCAAATGTTTTTACCAGTAAAAATGGCCAAACACTCAATTTCTGGGTACTTGCAGGAACAATTGCATTTTGATAGCATCTAAGATGCAGGAGATTCACAAGTTGGGCTTTTGCCTGACTGAGAGATTGATCTAAGTGATCTTGAAGACTGCCAAATAAGCAAGCTTCTTATATTATCACATGTTGATATAACACATGACAGGCAGAGGTTCGAAATCAACACATCTCACCCTACCGCCACATGAATAGCACCAAGCCTATGGGAAACTTGGCCTCAAACCCTAATTCTGCCTGAGAAAGAGAAGGACTCACTTCTTTAATCTCCCAGGGAAGAACCTCAGTTGCAAACTCCTGGTGTTTGGGGAGGGTTCCCTATAATTTTTCAAAGACAGGCTATCTTAGATTATCAGTTGAGGTCTGCATCATTCAGTGTGCGAATTGTAATTGCTATCTCATAACAGAATGATGCAATAACCTGTTCCAGATGGCCCAGGCCAGAAGCTCAAAGGCACAGTCCTACACATATTTTCCTTTCCTAGCCAAACATAACACAAGCAAGAATTAAAGTGAAAATTAACATAGTATGTAATTGTAAAAACTTCACTACTGATAATTAAAATGTGCTGGGAATGTGCAGTCCCTGAGATGCTGCGGTGTGTTGATCTGCAACTCACAATGTTGTTTTTAGGAAGGAGAAAGTGTAACAGTTCCTGCTTTGCTACTGTCTCTTAGGACTCAGTTGCCTCGATAGGGTACAGTTACCACCCATGTGAGATATCCATGGAAAAAAGAGACATCCCTTCCTTCCCTCCTGAGTCACTTGGGTGTCTGAGGCAATGTTCCTTTGGGATGATGATACCACTGATAGCACTGCTCCCAAAGAACAGCAAGCTGAGCACTATTGCTATATTGTAGCAGATGGAATCACAGTGCCCAACCACAACACTTCAAGCCTTTATTCTACTTTATCTAACTCTACATCTTTGTCCTGGTTTCAGCTGGGGTTAAACTCTAACAATCTTATACCTGTTACTCTCTTTACAGGTCTGTGGTCACTCTGATACTAGTTAACAGCACAATTTTTTTTTAGGACAAAAGTTATCAGTGGAAAACCCAGGCACCACTGGATCCTTTCTGAAATGTAACAATGCTAAACATGGACTAGGATCTGACTTCATTTTATTGCTTTGAAAACATGTTAATCATTTCATTAGATGAGGAACAGCAGGATCTAGCAGGTGCATACCAAACCCCAAACAATTAAAACTATTCCCAGTGAACTGCATCTGCTGTAAGACAAAACTATTTCAGGTATATTACCTTTAGTGAGACCAGGTTTGATGTTCATGATCACCGGTTTAACTGTAGTGCTTTCTAGGACAGTCTAGGAAGATGCCTCAGGCAAAAAAAAATAGAGCAATATAATTGAAAGAATGCTTCAGCATTGTCTAATGTTTTTTTAACCCGATAAAAGTACGATAAGCAAGTAAACTAGAAGCTTTTTATAACTTTCTTAGGAAAAATACAGAGTCTTTCTCAGCATTCTTGGTGCATGTGAAAACTGTCAGCAGGTCCCTTCCTATTATTAGCAATTTGCAACAGCCTGTAACGTTCTTCTTGAGTTTTCAATCCTTACGTGACCAATATATAAGCTTTTAAAACTATTTTCCTGTTAAGAGTATATGGAACATCATCCTGTACCTAAACACAAGAACCATACTTGAGAACTTGTATCTCCCCCTTGGTTCCTCTATCTGAGAACATGGTTACCCTGGCCACTGTTCATATTTTTACTTGTTTTACTGTTGAATCTCATCCTTGAGCATAGCTCTGGTTATTGCAGTTCACATTTTGCCTGAAACTAGACATATTTTAGTTTGGCTTTGTTTATTTTATAAGATTGACATGTACATAAACAGGGCTGTGGCCTTTTCTCCTCTGCATTTTTGTCAAACGGTCTAGACAATGCGGTTGAAAACAATGATCTTTAATCTTGTGACAAAATGTTTACCAGCCCCTTTTAATAGTAAGCATAAATTCTTTATGGCCAGTTTCAGCTAATAATGACCTTCCATAAATAAAGACCTAAACCTCTTAATACTCCTGGACCAAGACTAAAGTCTGTTTCACTGTTGGAGCAAGCCAACATTCAGTCTTTGCGAGTGCCTGGGATACATAAACCCTTGGTCTCCAATTACGACCAGACAGTTAAAAGTATGTACTAAAACCTCCCTTAGAAATATTCAGGACTGATTTATTTGATGCTTAAATGCCTTGAGAATTCAGTGTCTTTTGCCGTTTCCCAAGCCCTTTACCGACCCAAGCACAGCACTGTGCACACCAGGCCCATCTGGCACAGCAGCATCAGGCAGCACCTTGGAACAGCTGTCTGGAGACAGTGGTTCACCTTTCCTGGTTAACCTGGCAGCGTTCCCTGTCTGCTGGGGCATGAATGCCATTAAAATACTAGCTTCACCTGTGCTTCTGCATGTCCCAGCTACTTTAATTCCATTGCACAGAATATATATTTTGGATAGTTTTTGTATTTTGGGTTAGTTTTGGTTTGGTTGGTTGGTTTTTTTCCAGGTTTAGTTGTGCATCCTGTCTCCTTTTTAGTCCGCTTTGGCCATTCACTCTGTTTTTATCCAGAGCAAAACATCACCCTCTGTAGCATCAAGCATATTCTGTGTTTTCCATTAAAACACTTCAGGTTCTGAACAAACCCAAACAAGCTGTGGAAATGCCATCTCTCAACGGGGATGTTTGAATGTTCACAAGTATGTGCACTATTTTTGTAAGGGCACCTGCCAGAACCCTGCTGATGAATCCAGAGTAGAAAAAAATTGACATCAGCCCTCTCTTCCAGAGCTTCTCTCTTTTTAAGTGGTAAAATCCACTCACTTTCTAAACACGTTTCACTCTTATAGGTGCACAGGTAAGCCAAGACTTGTGGTCTCTTTTTCCAATAAGACACTTGGCGAAGATGTTTGCATTTTTTAGTCTCTGCCTTATCTAAAGATTTCCAGGGTTATATGTTAGACAAATAGAAGAGTAACAAAATGTTTCCCTATGAGGAAAGGGATAATTCTGACTGTTTTGTAGTTACTCAACTGCTTTTTTAACAGGAGACATTTATAAACTTTTCTTCCATTTAAAGACTACTATAATTAATTTACTTACTCCCACAGCAGGTGTTACACCAGCTCACGAACTACCTGTTTACTTTTGTACTTCAACCACGCTGTTTGGAAAGACATTGGCTGTGAAACTGGGTGATAAACATGATGTGTGTAGCCTGTTTTCAGACTCATTATTAACTCTGCAGCAACAAGGGCTGCTGTAAGGCAGTGATTTAGAGTGTTAAAGGTAGCAATTCCAAGGAGAGGGATGTACTACTTTTTGCCGATTCTGCTGTGTGTGCTACAGTGCTTACAAAGTCTTGCAAAAGGATGCAGTTTACAACACAGAGTGTTTCTTTTTTTTTTTCCCCTTTAAATCTGCTGGCCTGTGCTCTGAGTTGCACTGGTTGCCACGGCAGGAGCTGAGCAGCACCAGGAGTTCCCCCTGAAGAGCCTGGCTGTTCCCAGAGTTCCCTTCGTTTGGCTGCCATGGGGTACCAAAACCTCAAGCAGCCATGTGGAAAGTCAGTGGAACTGAACCCTTCTTCCACCAGAGGCATTTGTACTGTTAACAGAGCCCAAAGCCAGAGCCTGATAAATCAATCAGTCCCCATTTTGTCCACTGTTTCAGAGCAAAACTCAAGAAGTTGAAGTTGTGCCAGATAAAGAAAACAGAAAGGAATAAAAACTCTGACAGGTTAAATGTGAAAAACAGAAATTCAGGCCAAGAAACTTTGAGAAACAAATCATAAGAAGCATAAAAGCTAATAATAAATTCTTTTTCAGACACACCAAGAGCAGGAAAACTGCCAAGCAGTCTGCAAAGCCAACAGATGAACAAGGTATAAAATAGTGCTTAAAAAAGATAAAATCACTGTAGAAGGTTAAGTGATTGTTCTTTATCTGCATTTGCTAGAGAAACTTCAAGAGACTTTCATAGTGGAACTAAAAAAATAGAAAAAGAAAGAAGTAAAAACAAACAAGCAAAAAAAATCCTACTTGGGAGGAGATGTCTAATTTGAAGTGCCAGCAGGAGAAGTTGTAGAACAAATCAAGAAAATGAAGAATAACAATTTGTCAGAACTCACTTGACATTCAGAAATTAAGTGTTGTTAACTGAATTAAATATGACAGTATGTAACAGCTGAATTATTTATCTGAAGTGCAATCTCTCACAAAATTGCCTCAGTGCTAGAAGAACAGAAGGTACCAAATACAATACTGTATTTTATAGTTTTCCATATAATGGTTAATAAAATACAGAATGCTAAATCCAATATATTAGGAAATCAATAGCCTTGCACAGGAGACTTAGTGTTGATCTTTTAGGCGGAGATTTTCTATGAGACTATCCTTAAGAATTATATATCTCAGAAAACTGGCTCTGCTCTGTGGTATACGGATTTAGTTTTTACATTTACTCACTCCATGCAATTGAAAGGGGCTCCAGCCAACTCCTACCTGGCAAATGTAAATAGCAAATATGGTTTTTTTTAGCAAAACTTGGGAATTTGTGTATAATAGTTGCCATTTCTTTCTAAGTTTATAGTTTCAGCTACAGCCTTCAGTTACCAACCTTGGTAACCCCAGAAAGGGACCATGGAATGGGCACTGAAGCTGAGCTAGGTGTGGCTGAGACTCCCTGGGGTCTCCACACTGGAACACGGAGGGAACCATTAGAAGACTAAGAATGGGGGAAGAAAGACGGAATTACCCAACAAGGTAAGTCAAACTGCTTTTTGAAGTGGAACTTCACAGTGTTAAGCTCATTGCCTCTGCTCTGCGCTCTACTTTTGGCTGCAGAGATGCATCAGTAGGCTGGGCAATTGGGGGACAGTGCCAAGCACAAAGAGCACGTCACTGAGACAGAGTACACGTAACCTTCTTCCTGTGAGTCACAGGCTCAATTACGTCTCAGTTTGACCTCTCACCAGTTACCCTCATAGCTCCACAACTGGAGCATTGGCCCTTCAGGTTTTGATCAATTGCAATGATTTCTGATGTTTTCCTATTCCATTTTAGTTTCAAGTGAAAATCTTTTCTTTCACAAACTAGATTGCCTAGTCACATTTGGCCAGGGCAGTGCAGACTTCAGGTTGCCAGCAAAGCATCTGACTGTTGAAGTACCAGTACCATCCCATCCAGAATACAGCAGGCTCACTGAATCCCCAGCCCTGCCTACTTGGCAAGTTCCAGCAGGGACAGAGGTACCACCTGCAAGACCTTTGCCTGCAGGGGGCACTCTGCAGGTCTTTCTTCCCGAGCACTCTGCAGACAATGTGCTATTCAGTCTGCATTTGGGTCCAGACAGATCTGGCAAGGCTAGTTATGACTCATTCATTTTCTTTAGAATCCTGTACTCCTCAAATTTTTGTAGTTTCATAATAAGCCTCCTCTAAGTTAGCTGAAAACTGTTAAACACATCTGTTCCTGCTCCTATTGTCAAAAATAAGGCAGTCTTCTGTTTGCCTTCATTTTTATTGGCACCCACTACTTGAGCACAGAGCAATGTGAAGTCTAAATATTTTCCAATTCTATTTCCAGAAAAAGTTTCAGTTTTGATGACTATTTTTCAGTGCTCCAGTCTACCATTCAAGCCACTTTCTTTACTGTATTTTTCCTCCTGCTACAATTTAGTGTTGGACCCATGGTATGGTCTGTAAACCACAACCTAAGGATGAACCAGAAATCAACTCGGTGATTTGCTTGTAATTCTGAAAACACCCTTTTACTACAAACAAAAGCATTGCTCAAGTATTTTAATACCTTACAGCAACAGAGAAAACTGCTGCAGGAGACGGGAAAACATTTTTAGAAAAAGGTTAATTGTGCAACCATTTCACGTGGTTGGCTTCCCCCACAACAAGCTGAAACCTGAACCCCTTTTTTCCCTTCCTCTATGCAGTTTCTTGGACACCTGCACCCAATGCTGCTTGGGATCACTCTCACTGTTTTTACTTATTCTGAGAAAGTGACCTCATCACTCTCTACAACTACTTGAAAGGAGGTTTTAGACAGGTGGACGTTGGCCTCTTCTCACAGGCAACTAGCAACAGGACAACAGGAAATGGTCTCAAGCTGTGCCAGAGGAGGTTTAGGTTGGACATCAGGAAGAATTTCTTCACATAATGGGTTGTTAAACCTTGGAATGGACTGCCTAGGGAGGTGGTGGAGTCACCATCCCTGGAGTTGTTCAAGAAATGACTGGATGTGGCACTTAGTGCCATGGTCTAATTGACAAGGTTGTGTTCAGTCAAAGGTTGGACTTGATGATCTCAGAGATCTTTTCCAACCTGATTCTGAGAAATAATGCTTGCATTATACATGCTCCCATTTAGGAGCTAATATTCTTATCCAACTCTTCTGATTTGCTCAAAACTGCTACTACCTCTTACACTATTGCTCTATTTATATCCAGTTGCCACTTTGTTGCTTAGGTTAAATACACTTTCATTGATAATACTACACCTAATGTTCAGGAACCTCATGGATTCAGGGTATCTAAGTTGTGTTAATCAGGGTACCTTTAGTTAGTTCTATAAATCCTATACAGCTGCCTCTGACAAACTTAAATGGGCTTCTGTCTCTCTAGGCAGCCTCAAAAGGTCAAAATTTTTAAACTCTAGCAATGTCTTTAGTTCTCTGCTACCTCATTGACAACAATTTGGGGTTGAAGCATTATAACTCTTCACTTTCTGTCCCCAGAGGGTTGTGTTTAACAGTGTTTCCCATTCTATGGAGTCAGGAGCTACCATTGGTCTGCTTTTACTAGCTCAAAATCAACTATCTGACTTTGCCCACCTGATAGAACAGCCTTCATAGAAAGCTGCCAATGACAAAATATGCACCACTTGGAGTGTGTTACATACTTCTTTTTTCTAATGCCCTGTATGAACATTATAGCCGGGTTTCACTCGTGTGTGCTGTCCCCCTTGACAGTTTTGAGTCCTTTTCATGTCTTAATGAAATGTGACAACTCCTCTGTATTCACTGACTCTGCACGTACTTGCCAACGAACCACAAAAATACTCAAGACAATTTGGGAATATATTCCACCTATGTTCCTTCAGAGCAGGGACTGTAAGCCTCAAGATCAGCTTGGTCTTGCCAGAGCAAAACTGGATGACAGTGATAGGACAAGGGGCAATGGCTCTAAACTAAAAGAGGGTAGGGTTAGATTAGATATTAGAAAGAAATTTTTGACTGTGAGAGTAGTGAGACATCAGAACAGACTGCCCAGAGAAGCTGTGGCTGCCCCATCCCTGGAAGTGTTCAAGGATGGGTTGGATGGGCCTTTGAGCAACCTGGTCTAGTAGGTAGTTTCCCTGCCCATGGCAGTGGGGTTGGAACATGATGATCTTTAAGGTCTCTTCCAACTTAAACCATTCCATGATTCCATGAAAAGACACTGAACTAGAAGCAGATGACTGAGGACTTCTGTGTACACACAAGCTTTCTCCCTAGGTATCTTCCAGCTGCCTGGGCATTAGAACCACAATCCAGGTTTTAGGATCATAGGGGAAAAAAAAGAGACCTTAATACCCTCATTTCTACAGAATTCAAAGGGTAAGATGTTCATAGTCATAATATTTGATAGCAGATTGATGGCTTGAGGAAGACTAGCTCTGTGCAGTATGATCCAAAGTCAGTCACTTCAGAAAATGGCCAAATTGTGTCTCCTAGTTGAAATCAAAAATAAGGATGTGAAGGATTCTTTCTCCATGATCTTGGAGCTTCTATTGTTGAAAGGAGTTGCAGCCTTGTGTTTTGAGTTGAGAAAATTATTCTTGAACTTTCATATGATAATGTGGCAATAAAATCATCAAAACCAGAAGTAAGACATTAATTAACTGAAAAGCTTTCATGAGATATGTGATATTGGGAAATACTTACAAGGCAAGCATCTTCCATTCTGTCTCTCCCACTTAGCCATCAGTCACTCCTATACATAGTCCAAGTCGCCTGCCTTACTGTTAACTATTTATGGAAAATAGGTCAAGAATGATAATAAGAAGCAATAATAAAATGCAGACTGGGGAGTGCCATTAGGTAAAAAAAAGTTATTTGTAAACTGGTCATTATAATGTATCACATTATATCACTGTGACTAAATGGTTTAATGCTGCAGAGTTAAATTGAAAACAAAAACCATAAAACCCCAAACCACACACTGTGCATTCTTCTACAGTAACAATTAGACCAACCAGTAACTTCCTTCTCTTTGCACAGAATGCAGGATAAGCAAAGAACAGCAAAAAGTAAGAAAGTCTGAAGAGAACAACAGAAAATCCTAACCCTCATTTTCCTCCCTTATATCATGTTTGCAAAATGAATCCCTTACTAGAATTCCGTTACCTTACCACTAAAGATAACGGACAGCTTGTTACACCAAAGCTAGGAGGACCAGACACTTTTTTCTCCCTTGCAAAAGCAATAAGAAAGAGAACAATTGAGTTAAACAGAAATCTTCAATTACTGCACCTTACTCATAAATTCCAGATAATCTTTTCCTTGTGCTGCTGTGTGAAAGACCCACACAATTAACAGGACAGACTATATGAATCACATACGTACATGTGGGAAACTGGTAAAGCAAATATACACAGAACAGTTATCAAGCAAAAAGCACAAAAGAAAAATTAGAGGAAAAAATATATCCACTAATCTTTCAATAAAAACAAAGCTTGAAGGTTTACAATGGTCTGTGAAACATTTTCAGAAAGAAGTACTGCCTAGAACACAGAGCCCAGCTGATTTCTAACAAAGCAACAAACTCCACCAATGTAACTGCAGAATAAGCCTTGGAACTGAAACCTCTAAGCCCTGGGGATTTTCTCCATAGCTCAATAGACCTCACCTCCTAGGACTTAAGCCTCTTCTGTATCTCCTGTAGAGGATTTTCTTCTCCCTGAAGGAGCTTATTGAGGAACTCTGAAGTTCTTCTGTACCTTTGCCTGGCATTAGATTTCCCTCTCCAAACTCACAGCTTACTGTATAAATGGAAGTGATTTACAGCATGCAGAAATAAATGGTCTTACTATGTTTTCTTTATTGGCGTTTATAAAGCTTCCTGAAAGAGAAATGTGTACAAGTTAGGCTCTCTGCAGTTAAAAGAAAAAAAACTGAGCAAAAAAAGAACTGCTTAGTTAGTATATTCAGAGTATAGTGAGTAGCATGACTCCATTTCTAATTTATAACATGTAAGTCACATAATTTTTAAAAACTAAACATTTCCTTCTGCTTTGGCTCACCAAAAGGCAATTTTATTGTGAAGCAGCTATATATCATTAAACAGACATGACTACAAGAACAAGAGAGATTGCACAGAAGCCATCTGATTTCACTTTTCTTTATAATTGCTAGAGGAAAAAAAAGGTACATATGCCAGCCCAGTTTAAATGAAGATGTACATCTGAAGTACCCAACTGCAATACTCTCAGCCGAGGTAATTTTAAATTCTCATTACATTTATTACATAATGCAGAATTTACTTTGGTAAATGTGTGGCTGCTACCCTTTCGGAAATCAAACTGCCAAACTGTCCATAATGGAGTGAAAAATTTAAAAATCAATATCCAATATGGTCAATCCACTTAAAAATCTGCATAAGTCTTCCATGAAACATTACTATACCAGAGAAAAGGGACTTAAACAGCTCTTAAATACAGTAATTAAAAAAAACTTCGCTAGGTTTCAAGGCAACAAAATGAATTCACTATTTGACCTCTATATAAATAAATGCAAAGATTTCTTGCATTATTTTTGTTGATTCTGTACAAGTTTCAGTAATTAGTTTTATTTAAATATAACTCTTACAACAATTTAACCCAAGACCTTAATGAAAATGAAGAAGTAAAGGTTGACAGTTCTAATATAGAACTTCCACAACAGTTATCTTAACACTGACTAACAAGGAATGGTATATAAAAAGATTTAGAAATTACACATTTTAAACTGAAAATGTTTTATCTCAGAGTCATTATGAAGGTGACTTTTATCTGTTAGTATGCAACTTCACTCCACCTGCCAAACAAAGTGTACAAGTTATCATAGCAAAATTTACAGAATAATTGCCTTCGGCCTTGGTCTTACAAAGACCTATTTACACATTTGAGATAAGCAAGCATTTTCTTCCCTTTTAATTCTATACATGTGTTCAAGCTTTAAGCCTATACTGGGATCTATAAAGTCTTGTGACATAAAAAGTCTCTCAAATATACACCTTGGACCATTGGAGTAGAGTGGCTTTATAAATGTGAACATAACTTCTGCTAAATTACTCACTCTTCATCACATGGGTATCTCACGAAGCCCTTATTTCCATAGTTAACTCCTCGGTGCTGATGGCTTTGACTGCTAAAAACAGCTATTAGTCTGGGGGAATATATCAAATCATTGTGCAAAGATGCTGATGTGCCTCAAATTGCCCCCAAATGCAATTGGACCTGCAAATATGAGATACGTGTCCTAATATACATTAAGTAAATACCACAAATCATGAGTGGGAAGACTGCAGCTGCTCAATGATCAACCCCCACATGCTCACCATCTTATTCTTTGGAGTTTCTGCCATTAATTGAACACCTCAGATCAATTTGTGCTGGAGGGGGTGTTTTACATAGTTTTGTTTTCAATTCTGGTTCTTGAACGCCCACTGCCAACGGCAGGCTGTTTCAATGGTAACACAGATTTCAACAGCAAAGAGTTAATGCTGTCTATGCATAACTGAAACAACTCAATATACCAAAGGTTTAAAAGCCCTTCTGTCTTGTGACAATCTAGCAATAAGAGATATTTTTTTTCGTTAAATATTTAACCCATGCCCAAACCGAATGCCTACTATACAGAAGGCAGTTATTCATACCACCATTAGAATTTCCAAGCACTGAAAAATTTGCAATTAAAAGAAAAGCAAGGTACAATTGTAATCGAGTACACGACGTTTTACAGAAGGCCTCATTGTGATAAATTATATACAGCGTAGTGTTCTTGTTTTCCTTAAAGTGCTACTATCATCGTCCTGATACAAGATCATCTATTGCTTTAGAAGGTCCTTTAATACAGCACCAGCACTGGCATCAGGGGACACTGGCAGTGGCGTAAAAGTAGGCAATGCATCAGAAATAGGTTTCATAAGCAGGTGTCCAGAACTACTAGCTGGTGTTATGAGAGGCACTGCTGCAGATCGAGGTGCTAAAAATGGATTTGCATCTGGTCTTCTGCCCACTGTTGAGACTGCAGAATCTGGAAAGTAAAAAAAAAAAAAACAACAAACCTAAACCAACAATGAAAGTACTTTGTTAGAATCTACCCAATTTTACAGCATTTGTTCACAGAAAGTTTTAAAATTGCCTATCACTTTTGCAACATGACAGTCCTTGAAAATCTCCTTGCCATGGACTACATGTAGACACTCTCAAAGACTTTCAATCTCCCTGTCTTCTCTCATAGAAACAGAGAATCGTCTAGGTTGAACAAGACCCTTAAGATCAATCAAGTCCAGCTCTTAACCCAGCACTGCCAAGTCCACCACTGAAATTCCATAACAGCTCAGGCTACCCCCAAAAAAATAAAATCTACAAATCTCTGACAGGCAACATGAATGCCCTTTGCAGTTTACTTCACACATGCAATGTCAGACATGAAGTATCTGTCAGGCCGGCTCCAGCACTATGCAAAGGCACAGGGCCCCTGCACATGCACTGCAACACAGTGCACAGGTAGGTTTCCCACCACATGATGCACTGGCACAGCTTCCCCAGGGTCAGCCCCAAGAAAGCCCCTGCACACAAACATCACAGACAGTGAGTCACAATTTAGTTGTTCTAGACAAGGAAATTTTTTTTGGTCAAGTAAACCAGATATTTCACCTATTATAGTACTGCTGTATTACAATAAAAAAAGAGTAAAAAGAAAATAAAACTTAATTTAGGTTTATTTAAATAAATAATTACTGCTTTCAAGGATAAATTGCTATTTTGGAGTAGACATTTACACTTTGTAACATCCAACTACTTTAAGTGACTTGAAAGAGGATTTTTTAGAATCTCTATCTGTAGATACATACATAATGTATCTACATACATTTATGCATGTATGTATACATATTATGCATAATATAAGCCTAAGTGTTCTCTGCTTTAGGAAACTCAAAGTCAACACTCTTGCACAGCTTACATATATTTCATACCAGGCCATACACTTAACTGATTTTATTTCAGTCCTCTCTGAACGACCAAGTTCTACACACCAGAGAGACACTACAAGGTTGTGTTACTTGCATTCTTCATTCACTTCGACACAAAGCTGATCAAACAGGGATGCTGGGAATCAGGAGTGGGTTCACTGACACACCATACAAAGTTGTCTGCACAGCATCTGTCTGGCTCTAACTGGTGCTGTTAAAGCCTTTTCATATCAAAGGCAATTTGGTCCCTGTAATCTTCTGTATTGAGATTTTAGAAAATGGAGTATATAGAAGCAGTGGGAAGAACAGTTGGGAAAAGAATTGGAAAAAAAAAAAAAAAGAGAAAGTAGTAAATGGTTGTGGGAGAATAAATCAAATTCATATTTCACAAATGAGGAAGCACAGAATCATTAAAATCCCCTTTAGTTATTTAAATTCTGTGAAAAGATTTCAATGTTTCCTCAAATGTTACCTTGCATTTGACTGCTGGATGGGGTACTGCTAGTTTTACCAGTCCCTGTTGCTCCTAAAGGTTTCATATCATGAACAGAGAGCTTGGGTGGGGGAACACCTGGGCGAGATTCAGTTTCAAGGAATTTCACGAACAATTCTGAAAAAGACTGCAAAAAGCCACTAGTTACTATATTTCATCGATGCTCTGGTGAAAAGCACTAAGTCAAAAATACATAAATACATAAACTAAAAAACTGTCAACAACCTCCAAACCATTTTGTACTCGTACTTAGTACTAAGCAATCCTTAGTGAATGACAATGACATTTATTTTCAAAATACATAGTTTGTTGATGTCTCCCTAAGTGGCGTTTATGTAAAACTGATAAACTCTAAAGATAACATACATACTTCCATGATGGTTCAGTTATTGATTTAAGGCAATTGATTCAGAAATCCACACTGCTACTGACATCACAGTCATTGAATAAATGAAGCATGGAATGACTAAGGTGTCGGTAGCATCACAAGATACAATTTTGCTTAGTAAAGCCTGTACTATATGTACAAAAGCACTAATTCTCCTCTTTTATATCTATGGTTAATCAGACCACAGTCCTCTGGTGGCCTACATGCCTGTATTCTTTTAGTGGGAAAAAAAGAACCCCTACACTTCAAGATGATTTACAGGAATCAATTCTCAACATTCCTAGCTCAACTGAGCAAAGAAACAAAGTTAATCCTAAAACCCCAATCCCACAATGCTCAATCCCTGAGTGCAATATTTACTTGTCTGCAAAACAGAAAGTTTCATAAACTCCTCCCATGGATTATGCTATGAGATCTGTTGCTTTACAGTATTTGAAAACTTAAAATATTAACTTTATATGCTATAAGTAAGAGGCTCTAGCTGTAGCAGCTGAAAAACCTTTTCAGATTTAAATTTAAAGGACATATGGGAACACAGTCATCAAAATACAATGTCACAGTCTTCTATACTGTTGAGTACTGCAGAATTCCAGACTCAACATGTATTTAACTTCCAGCACTGTTAACTTTCCAAGATAAAGTCCATACTGTAAGAAGTCAGTGATCCCAGGAACCAGTGGAACAGTAATTGTTTTCTCTATAAGCCCAAGACTTAGCATTGTAAGATTTCCAATGTCTACATATTTACTTGGTTCAGGAAAAAACTTTTTGCCAAAGCAGTTGCACAAACCAAACAAATAGTGCAAGATCCAGTAGCATCAGTAAATTAGGCATTAATATACTGATGAACGAAACATAAGCATTAATATGCAACTGCCCCATTTTTCCAATCAAAGAGAATGCACAATTAATTCTTACACTATTAAAAATGTTCTGCTGAGTTGGCCTCAAAGGTGTACTGGGAACACTCTTTGACCCAGCTCCTCCACCAAGCCAGCCAGTCACCCATCTTGTAACTCCTCCTTGCTCTTCAGATAATAACTAGAAAAGTGTTTTAAAAAACAAAGTTAGGAAACAGAAAAAATAAAGCAGTAGGTAAAAGAAGTGCAGCTCATTATATTTATTCACTAACACTATGTGAAAATCCTACAGATACATAAAAACTAAAATTAGTGTATAAACTATGTTCTTTGCCTCCCAAAGACTGGTACCATAAAGATCTGGAGCTTTATTTAAAGTTATAAGCCCCACATCCTTCACAATAACTACTGGTACACATATAACTGGCTTACTTTTCTGTAACTGATATATTACAGCTATTGTATACACCAGCACAAAGTTAAACCCCTTCCTTTCTGCACTAGCATTTTCCGCATCAAAATGAGATCTACTCTATTAAAATGATGTTATCAAAAGATTCCCTTAAGATCAGCATGTCCCACGTAAAAAAAATGTGAGATGAGAAAACAAAAAACATACTTTACCCCCCAAGAAGTGCAGGGACAGTCGCAATTAGTTTAGCAGCAAATAATTCTATTTTCAGGTAAGGATAATGCAAAGAAAAAGGAAGCCTGGTTTTCTACAAAGTATTACCTGATCAAGTTCTTCCTTTTTTATTCCCAAGATACTTCCCATTAACCTTAACACTTCAAGACGTTTATTTTTTGGAGTATGAAAGTGTCCAATAAAGAGGTTTCTCATCAGGAGCCTGCAGAACAAAGAAAGCTTGTTATACAATCTCCTGTCATATAACAGCTGATACCATAATATTGATGCATTTATTCTTCACTCTCTTGCTTAATTTGCAATAATCCAAATAAACAAATCAAATACAAAGAATTAAAAAGGTACCTCACCCACTTCCTCCTCCCACAAGTTATCACATTTCTTACACAGTACGTGTCACCTTGGACAGTACTCAGCAATACTGCAGGCAATGAGGTGAGACTGAACAGTACATGGGCAAGTTTTAATGTACCTCCTATATCAGGAAAAATGGTTATTCTAAGATCTTGATTCAGGAGAGCAAATGACTATTTACAACCACCAAGCAACTGAAAAATGTCAAAATAATGAAAGTGTAATTACAAGCTCACATACAGAAGTCGAGTTCTGCATACTCTTGCAACTGTATTAGTAACATACCTGTACACTGAGAGGAATAAACCCCAGAAACTTAACACCAAATCTTTCATTAAAGACTTACTTGTCCACTTTTCCTTCTGTGCTGTTCATAAGGTTCATTAGTTTATTTTGTACATCTTCTAGCATTTCTCTTCTGATCTCACCTGTTGTGCCACAGCAAATAAACAAAAATTCAAACTTTGAAACAACTGTTGCAAAATTTACCAATAACATCACACTTTCATAATAAAAATATGCTAATATTGCTATGGTGCTTTTAAATAAAAACCAAAACCATAAAACTATTTGTTTTTTATTAAAAAGTGTCAACTTAGTAAGTCATTATTATTTGAAACTGTAAGCTAAAATTTCAGGAATGATACTCAGTGCTAAAGTACAGCAACACACAGAAACTAAATCCATTGCAGAAGGTCAGAACTGCTGAACTGCTCTGTTCTACACAAATAATATGCAACTGGAAAGAAACTCTTGAGCAGGGTCTGAAGTCCTGGGGTGGCAATCTTCTTCATAACCTGACCATACTACACGTTGGTATCAGGTCTCTTTGGTCTCAGCCCTTAACCTCAACTATTACCTAAATCCAGCTATTCTGTATACTCTGAGGTTGCTAAAGCCTTGAAGCACTGAGCTCTCCAGTCTCCCACGAAAATTACTGGCTGGCAGAGCAACATCAGCAACTTGTGGGTCTCTTCTGTTAGGACTTTGCCATTCCTGTTACTGATGCAAGCTCTGGAAACAGCACGCTGGGACACACTAATGCACCCTAGAACCAGTGCTGTGCTTCACCATTCAGTATATTGGCAAGAGAGGCAGACATATGCAAGATTACCCACACTTCTGGGAACAAAGACACTCAGTTTAAAGTGGGAGAGAGGAAATGCCAAGTGACCATGGACAAAACTGAGAGGAAAATGGCAAACACCTTAGTCAGGCATCACAGCCTGCAAACTGAATGAATAGGCCAGTATTAAGAGTTAACTAATGTGAACTTGTCTGGGAGGGTGCTAGGAGTCACTACACACATTTTCGGTATCTTTGTGCACGCTGAATCTCAGGTCTGATGCTGTTCTGTAGCGGTCGCAATGAAATCTGTTCATTTAGATATCACAGCACTGATAATGACCTTCCTGGTCTAGAC
Organism: Empidonax traillii; assembly: GCF_003031625.1. NCBI lineage: Eukaryota > Metazoa > Chordata > Aves > Passeriformes > Tyrannidae > Empidonax > Empidonax traillii. The sequence goes on along the minus strand of NW_020955357.1, from coordinate 79,169 downwards.
AAACACTCTGGTTTTCCTCATCAGAAACATGAAACAGGAACTATTAGAAGAGTAAGAGGATTTTAGATTCTGTATTCACCAGTGCTGTAAATTTTCAGCTTTCTGAAATTCCTGATCTTCATCAAGGACCTGTCTACTGTCTACACACCTGAGCCTCATGCACCAGAATCTTTAATAAGGGAGATACAAATGTAATAACCCATTTCTTTAAAAGGAGCCATGGCATGATACTGCACCAACTTTTCTACCATTCTAAAATTCCACTAACAGAAATTACTTGTTAACTCAAATACACCCAATTACCCCAATCATAAAGTGTAAGTAACTCAGGCTTCTTCTGACTTCCCACGAAGTTCTTAAAAATAAAGCTCATAATAGAGAAAAAAATTCTCCTAAAAGTTTTATTTGCCATAAATGTTTTACAGCATTCCAACCGTAAGGAAACAAGACAAAAAATTTTCTCTTTATAAAAATGCAGTTGTATTAGAAACTGGGTAGAAGTATCTGTTGTTCATCTGCAGTTTGTATAAAACCCAGAGTAATTTGATAGAAAAACTTATCTCCCTTAAATCCTTAAATAAAGTATTTAAGAACACTGGCAGTTACCAGTTCATAGGCAAGAAAGCAAATAATTACATACAAAGTACAAAGAATTCTTGAAAGATAAACTCCAAATGACTTCACCTCAAGACAGCAAAAATGTTATTTCTCACCAAACTGGGGTTCTGCAAGATACTACTTCTGAAGACACGGTTTTCCTAACAAAAGTACAAGTAAGCCTTATTCACACAAAAGCTTGACTAATATAACACGGACCGTCCATGTGAAGACCAACTCTACCCTACAGCTGTATAAGATGACATGATCAACTTTTTTTTCCTACAAGGCTGAATGCTTATCTCCAAATCCTATGGAAAAACTGCTGATCCATCTAATTTTCCTCCTATTTTAATACTTCTTGGGCTTATGTTCATTAAAATTACTTAATTAAAAAAAACAAACAAGAAAAGATACTTTACCTTGTAGTTATTTTCTAAAAAGCCTCCATATATTTATAAGAAAAGTGACTTATGAAATTTTACACCCTTCAAATCACCTGGGATGCATGAAAAACATTCCACTCCCATTTCCACAACTTTCAATCATTAATAAGTGCATGCCACAACTGTGTTGACAAAACATGGTTCTCAATTAACACAAATAATTCCATGAGAATCCACACAGAGATTCCATATTTATACACATCAAAGAGCCAGGCTGTGAAATGGATACAACCTAATATGCCCTGTTGGAATATTCCATGTCTTTACAGAAATATTTTACTTCACAAATATGAATTTTGAACAGTATAGAATAGAATGAACTAACCAGTGTTGTGCTGGGAACACACAAAGTAAAGCTCCTTATTCAGAGCAAGTTAAAAACTAAAGAAAAAAAAACATTTTACAACAATGCATCTTGTAACAACCACATCCATGTAAATTTAAATCCATTTCAAAAGTGTGACTGCTCTTCAGCATTCCTTTCTCAGAATACCAGGGTGAGGCATAGGAGAGTTAATCCATGGTTTCAAGGTTTAAATTTACTTCAAATTATGCTACTTTGTAAATATGCTTAAATAGGACCCCAATAATTGAAGAAAAACACTGGTATAAGAGTTGTAGGAGCATACACAGAAGCTGAGTTATCTGGATCTTCATAGAGTAAAAGGGAAAAAAAAAGTTAAACTCCTAATGCCACAAATAGATAAATAAACAGCATTTGAAAACAAATTTCAATTAAATCTTACCCTGTTGCTATTTCTCTATAAAGCAAGACAATAGTGTGTTGCTTTTTCAATTTTTATTCAAGTGATGAATTTTATAACGAAAGTATTAATAATTTAAATGAAATGTTACCATTGGTTTTTACTTTTTCCTGTCATAAATGTTTATATCAAAGAAGATCAACTTTTAAGAACCTATTCCATTCACAGTGACTATGCAACTCTATCATTAAATGTATTTTTTAAATGGAACATTTCCTTCTAAAATAGAATGTTAGAGCTGAAAAAGGACTTAAACACGTACTTCGGGTATATGAAAAGACTAAGTAACAAAAAAAACCCGAGCCAAAATTCAGCATGGACTGCTGTAAACCAGACATTTACAACAGTCTCCAATAATTTGTTAACCATTTATGGCAATCCAGAAAACTGCATCTGGTACATCTTATACTTTTCCATTAAAATCACTTCTCCTGCCAAAAGAATCCATAAAGAAATCCTTCAAAAGATTTGGCCAACAAAACTGTGTCTGGGAATGTATTTGGCCAATTTTCAATACGACATTATATGTTTTCTTGTGTAAATAGAGAAAATGAAGTGGTCTCCTTTTCTTTTCCCATAAAAATTGTGATTTATTCTACAACAACATTAAAGTGCTGTTTCCTTTATGCAACAATCTCATTTCACATTTTTTATCAAGTAAATTGCTCGCCAATACAACACAGTTTGGTAAAACACTGAGGTTTAGTTCTCTCTCCAAGTTCAAACCTCTCTTGCTTTCGTATGCAAGGGTTTGCAATCAAAATTAAACAGTAATGAAGAGCTTCCCACTTAAGAGTGCCATATTTGCCTATGCCAAAGTTAATTTCAAACCAGGGTGTCTGTGAACTGTCTGTAGTGAGATGTAAATGTCTGTAGTAAGACAGATATACAGATCAGTCAATTCAAAAATAATCAGTAGTTGTGCATTCATGTAGCAGTTTGAAATTTAATTTGAACTCAGGGAGCGCTCCTATGATGCCCACTTGGATGCCAAATTGCACTTAGACACTAAACTAAATTTAAGTAAGTATGCATTCAAATATGTAGGGAAAAATTAGTAAGTTTTTGTAGGGTTCTTGCTGGAGAAGACTTTCAAGTGACATTTCACAGCAACTATCTGATCATAAGCTTCAAGAAAACATCACTTATTTCAAGAGTAAGACTAATTAAAATTTAAAAACAAATAGCAATAAGTAGGTGTATATGTTCAGAGCAAGAGTTACGACTGCATCCAGCTGAGATGACAGTCGCATCTGTGCAAGAGCTGCGCCCTCTCTTCCCAATTGCACACCCTTTCTCTTTATCTCACTGTATTCCTGTGTCAAATATGGTAGTTAAGTGCTTTGGAAGATCTGGCAACATTTGGTATTCCACAGACTTGTAAAAAAGACAATTCCAGAGCTAAATCAAGGGCTTTGCTATTTACAGGCGTTCTCTTGAGAAAGATCCCTAAAAAAAAGGTAAACGTACTTTTTCATATCTGCTTTATAAACAAGGAAGTCCTCAAAACGTGGCAAAGAATAACTCTTTTCCTCGTAGTGTATGAATTTTGGTAAGTTTCTAGGAATACTATATTGTCTTCTCAGCTGCCTGAAATGTTTTAAGCAGAAATAAATAAATGTAGTTACCTTCTTTCTTAAGCTCTTCAATCTGCTCCTCTTTGATGTCAAGCTGCTCAGTAAGCCTGGATGCTGCATCCAGGGCAGCATTTGCCTCTTCTAAACTTTCCTGAATAGAGGGTAAGAAAGGGAAAAAAGAGAAGCAAGGGAGATCACTGTCACATTAATACAACACACAAACGTAACACATGCAGAGACTTCAATCACTTGTTCTTCTGAATAACTGCATTGTAAACATCCTCAGAAAATGGATAGTCAGCAGAGGAATGTTACTTTACTTGTTCAGTCAAGAACTAGCATTCGGTTTCTTAGGGTTCAATTTCATTATTCAGCCCACCTGCAGTGATACAACTTTTTCTTCTAGGTTTTCTGCTTTTTTCTTCCATTCTGCACTCTGTTTTTGGTGTCTCTCCAGCTCTGCTGAATACATAGCTTTTTCTTCTAGAGGGTTAAAAATACAAAACAAAACAAATTTTAATTAACAACATTTAGCTCTTTTTGGGATATGTAATTTGCAGAACTTCAGCATTATCATATCTAGTCTTCACGAGGTAGAATTAGAATTAAAATTTTATAAATGGGATATTGATCATCAGCTTTCAGAGGACCAGAATTGTTTTTATAAGTTTTTTAAAAGACAACAGATTCTGAAATTCAGGCTATCAAGAGGAAAGCAGGAAACTACTGTTTCAAAAGCAGCAAAATATGTTAACTACCCCAGATGGAAAATGTTTGTTGCAATCTTTGCTATTTCTTGACAAACCTTACCCTGTTGAAACTGCTCTAGTACCATCTGCAGGTTGGCCAGAGACAGTGCATACTGCTTCACTTGGTCCTGGGAGATGGTCAGCTGCATGACAGTTTCATCTCTCTGCTTGGAAACCAGGTTTAACTGCTCTTGCAAAGATTCAACTTGCAGACTAGCCTGATGACTTAATGAAAATAAAATACATTACTTAGGAAGGCAATAATAGAATTTATCACAAAGAAAATTAAATCCCAGCAGAAACAGCTCAGCATTAATTTTTCCGCTCAACTTCTAAAATTGAAGGCATTTTTTCCCTGATCCCTCTTCAAAAACAAATGAACAAAAGTCCCACCAAAAAAAACCCAACAACCTAACAACAGATTTTAAGTAAATCTGGCAATAAAATTTTGACAACCAAGAAAACTCATCACCCAAACAACTGCTTTTGTTTGAAATGCATTAGGAAAAGAAAAAAATCTAGTATCTGTAGATACTAACTGAATGCCCCATTTAGCTTCCCATCATGCAGAAGTATTAGGAACCTGATCCCCTCCTATGCCAGTCTTTTTAGCAAGTGCATATCAGGTGGGAAATAGGCAGTATTTCTTAAAAGGCATTTGAAAAGTTTATGAAGAATTAAGAAATACTGATTTCACACAACCATCTCCCAACACTTCCACTTTCTCCACAATTTTCCACAATGAGTTCTTCTCAACTCAGAAATCTCCTTACTGAGAAAGTTAAGAGCAGAATCCATCTTTGACACTTAAAGAAAAAAAAAGACTGCAGCTACATACATACCTTTCATTTAAAAAACTTGTTCATTTTGACAACTGTAATAACATGATAAAACAATTCTTTTGCCTAAAGTAGCCAACATTTGTTTAAATAAAATAATAAAGCAGTAAAGATAAGCACTGAGTAATTTTAATACTTGGTGTTTCACTGTCTGCTCTGAAAAACATGTTTATGGCAAATAAATAAAAACACATGATTGGCTCTGGCCTCCCAGATCCTGCTACCCATGAGAGTTTTGTTTCCTCAAGTGCTTAGAATGTTGTGGAATGGCAATTCAGTAAAACAGAGCCATCAGTACCAGTCTAGTGAACTGGGACATTTAAAAGGCTACCTGGCATTCTCCACTGCAGTAGATGAGGACACGAGTTTTTCTTCCAAAATCAAAACCTTCTTTCTTAGCTTGACCTCTCTGTCTTCTGCAGCCAAAGCTTCTCTCGTGTAGGAATCTTCCATTTCTAAAAGGTGATTTCGTAACCTCTCCAGCTCCTGATTCAGGCGCTGCTCTTTCTCATGCAGATGCTGCACCTGTGTACAACACACCTTAAGTTGTTTGGACTATCAATTTCCATAAAAATAATTTAAGCAAATGTAACACATGTCGACTGAAGCACATTGCATATGTATTGATAGCGACTGCTACTAAAAATAATGCAGAAAATACTACAGACACAATTTCTTACTCTTTATTTCTTGCCAATGTAAATTATTTAGTGATGTACCTCACTCTGAAGGGCACTGCTCTCCATTTGCTTCTGTTTGAGTGCTACCATGACTTGGTCTCTCTCTTGCTGAAAAGTAACAGCCTTTTCCTGCATTGACTTGACTTCATTTAACAGCTGATTCAGTTCTCCTGTCTTGCCCTGTTGAAGACACAAACACACATTTCAAACATGGCCAACAATTTTACCAAAAGAGACACTGTCTCTGCTCTGAAGAGTGTAAAGATGCTACTGATCTAACAAGGAAAAGGGCAGGACACCTATGGCCTTACAACCCAGGAAAACATTCAGGAAAAATATTCTTTTGAAGTTATTTTACTCACATGTTACATGACAAAGTAAAAGTTGTTGCCAGAAGACACTATCCAGGGCATTGCCTCAATTGACTGCTGTGAATAGATACCAGCTCTCTCAAATGAGGGACAATGTATTACGTACAAAGTGTCTCAGACACCTGATACTTGAAAATTTCACTTTTCCCACAGTGTTTGGAATCTGTTCTCTGTGATACCCTTTTCTTAGGGTAAAGCACAAGTAAAGCATCAGCCTAGGTAAGTCAACTTGTCTGAACTTAAGAAGACTAAACACACAAAGAAATCTTTAAAAACAAACCATAAGGTGATCTCACTCCCAAAGATTAGCCTTCAATGAATCACAGCAACATCCATCACATTTTCAAGTGTCAACTTTCTAAGAATAATAAAGTTTCTTACATGTTTACACTAGCATATAAAGAAGTGTGACTAAGTTACAGAATTCACACGTAGAGGTAAATGAATTTCAGTTATTTGAAACTTTTCAGCTTGCTCCTTCATTTGGTTTGCATATGCTTTTGAAAGTAGTTATTTTTATTGAGTATGCTGGACAGAAGTAAACCAATCTTTGATTTTATCACTAATGCTTAAAGCTTCAATTATTAGCTTTTAGCAATCAAGTTAAATATAGCAAAATTCTTCTTGCAGCAGAACCGTAAACCTTCAGGCAAACCTTCTTTTTATGTCACGCTCTTTTGACACACGCAGACACACAAATCTGCTTGACTATTACTTTTCCTAGATCTCCACGGCAAACACGAAGTGTGTAACAGGAACTTCTCCAATTTGTGCACAAAAACGTGCAGACAAACGTTCCATGCTTGTGAAACCAGAAGCCTTTTCACCAGAGAGTGGAAGTGTGCAGGCCAAGGGCATGCAACACAAAGAACCCAGCCAGACACTGTACATTTTCATGAGTTAGAATAAAAAACTCCAAAATAGTAACACTGTCAAGTATCAATTTTTCCACGTCAAATTGTGGAAAAGAAACTATTAAATTAGTGTGTCCAATCTTATTTTTTTTTTTTTTAAATGGAGTCTCCCCATTCATCTGAGATGTTGTAAAGCAATCCCACTGGAATAACAAACACTAGAGGAAAGTACATTGGAAAATTAGTTGTGCTGGCCAGCTCTGCAGAAGTGTGAGCACCATGAATTCAGTAAAAAATCACACTTAATGAACAACAGGGCCACAGTAAAATATTAAGCAGCTGTTCAGTAAATAAGCAATTTCCAAATAAACAAAAAATGTAGTTTATGGTTGCACAATTAACAGATAACATGGTAAACCACTCACCTGCTGATTTATAATTTCTTAATCTTGCAGAGGGAGGATTTTTGGTAATGCAGTAAGGACTCACAAACATATTTCAGGCAAACAATTGAGGGCTACATGTACACAAAAATACATTACCATAGGTCTAATTTTAAAAGATAGTCATAAATATGAATGGACATACCTGTTCCTTCTCTTTCAACAGCTTCTCAAAAGCAAGAGCTTTCTCCTTCATTGAGTGAGACTCAAACTCTTTCTCTTTCAGCATCATTGAGAACTGCATATTAGTTTCCTGAAGTGCACGGAATTCTGTTTCTTTTTCCCTACACCTTGCAACTATGTTTTCATTTTCTTCTTTCAGTTTTCGAATATCCATTTCTAAAATTAAATTTCTTTCTTTTAGATTAGTCACAGCTTGCTTCAAAAGCTCATTTTCATTTTCTTTGTTACTAAGATTTTCACTCACAGAAAGTAACTGATCACTTTTAGATTTGATTAATATGTCTTTTTCCCTAAGTGATTTCTGTAACACATCATGTTTTTCTTTGATCTGCCTCATCTCTGACTCAGTCCCTTCTTGACTCTTTCTTTCAATCTCTGACGCTGTAGCAACAGAATCAGATAATCGCTGATTGTTTTCCTGAAGAGTCCTAATAGTTGACTCTTTTTCTTGCAACTTTTTTTTCAGTTGTTCCAACTCATTTTGAAGGAGTTTACACTCGTCACTGAGTACTTCAGGAGGACTGCATTGAACACCAGAAAGCTGTGGAACAGTGGAAGCTGTTGCCACAGACGGTGTTACCAAATCAAGTTTACTCAGGAGGAGATCCTTGGTGTTATAAAGCTGTCCTATGCTGTGCTGAACTTGTGCTAATTCCTGACTAAAACTTTTCAGCTTTTTCTCATTCTGCTCATAACTCTGAATCAAGCCATTATAATCTACCTGCAGCTTTGAAGTACTGTCACTTTCAACTGAAATTTGTGCTTGAAGCTTGTGTAACTCTTCTTGGAGGTGCGCTGACTCATGTTGCATGTTCTGAACTGTGGTTATTACTTGTTGTTTCCACTCTTCCATTTTCTTTACTTGCTGTTTTAGTTTATCACGTTCTTGTAGAAGTTCCTCAAATTGGTTACTGTTCACACCTCCTGGCCCGTTATCAGCACCTGTGCTGGATGTCTGCAAGACAGTCAACAAGGTTTGGCATTTTTGACTTAGAGCATCTATTTCGATATCTTTTTCTCGAATGATACGGGATAAATTCTGAATAGTTTCTCTGGACATGTCCTGACTGCTGTTTTCAGATCTATTAGATAACTTTTGATTCTCCTCTTGCAACCTCACCAAAGCTGCTTCTTTAGCAGCAACCATGTCTATGACCTTACGATACTCTGCTTTTATCTGACTGTTTTCTCTTGTCTTTTCACTTAGAACTGCTAGTACTTGTTCTCTTTCCCTAACATAAGCTTGCAGCTGCTGCTGAAGACCAAGAACATCCTGCCTATAAGAAGCTGAGGAAACTCTAGCATTGAGAGCTTGGATTTCTAAATCCTTCTCTTGAATGATCCGAGTAAGTTTCCCAACTTCATCCTTAGACAACTGATCAATTTGCTGACTTAGAGAAACATTCTTTTCATTTAGAAGCTTAATCTCCATCTCCCTTTCTTTGATACCTTTTACCAATCTTTCAATTTCAGCTTTAGATAAGTCATGTTTTTCATTTCCATTTTCCCCATTAAGAGTCTGAACTTTGGTTTCCTGAAAAAGATCAGAAGAATCAGTCTGAATAATCTGTCTCTCTTTGTGCAACTGAGTTTTAATTTGTTCAATTGTTTTCTGCAAATTTTTAATTTCCTCATCTTTCTCTAAAAAGAGTCTTTCATGTGTGACATTCATTTGCTCACACTGAAATCTGGACTCATCTATTTCTTTTCGCTGCTCTTGCAATGACTGCTGAAGTTTCACTGTTGTTTGATTCTGATCTTCTATAGTTTTTTTGTGAACTTCTATTTCTTCTTCAAGATTATTCTTTATCATTTTTAACTGTGTTACCTCACTCTCAAGTTCAATAATAATATCTAAAGTTTTAGGCTCAACCACAGGCGTGGATCTACTCTGCTGGTCCTTAAGGCGTTCAATTTCTTCTTTTAAATGATTATTTTCTTCCTTCATGACTGCAAGACTTCTGTCTTTTTCCTCCAAATTCTGTTTGAAGACATCCTGCTTTTTTGAAACTTTCATATATTCCTCAAGTTCCTGCTTCACCTGTAATGCTTCATTTTTGTATTTTTCAATAAATACCTCTTTCTCTTTTAAGAGATCTGTCAACTGCTTTTGTCCTCCTAAGCTAGTAGTCAACATCTCTTTTGTTTCTTGATGGTCAGTTTCCATCTGCTCAATGCTACTTTTAAGTTCAGCAATCTTGAAGTCTTTCTCTTGATGGAGCTTAACCAGGCGCTCGTGTTCAAGTTGCAGTGCAGTGGTATCCATACTGCGGGCATTCGATAACTCCTCAATAGTTTGCTTATACTTATGTGCTTGTTCCAAAAGCCTCTTCTCTGTCTGGTTTAATTCACTCTCCAACTGTCTTTTTTCCATTTTCAGAGCCTCCACAACAGTGTCTTTTTCCAAGGAAACTTTATTTTTCTCAGAAATGGCATCACTTAACTCCTGTTTTAGTTCTTCAATGGCTGCTGTGAGCTTTCCATTTTCTGTTCTGAGATCAGACAGAGACTTCTCTAAGTGTTCATTCACTTGTTTATTTTCTGAAATGTCATTCTGTAGTTTTGCAATTTCTACTTCTCTTTCTTTCAGAATCAGATCTTGACAAGCATAGTTAGATTCCTCATTAGTTTTTTCTGTTAACTTGCTCAAGGATACATGAAGTTCCTCCTCTCTTTCTTTTAGTCTCTGCTGCAACTCTCCAATTTCTTTTTTACTATGAGAATTACAGTCTTGGGCTTTCCTTAATTGTTCCTGGAGATTTTTAATGTTATCTTGTAGCTGCTGCTTAGTTATGTGCAAATCATTAAGTGCATATGAACATTGGCTTAGTTTTTCTTTCTGACTATCTAACTCTTTAACAATTTTCATCTTCTCAATTTCTAATTCTGATACTTTTTTTCTTTCAGAATCAACGTCAAACTCCAGCTGTTTGATGATACTATCAGTTTCTGTGTGTTGTTTTGAGAGCTGCTCTTTCAGTGTAATCATATGCTGAAATGAACGTAAAGAAAAGAATTCATTAGGATAGCAGAACTAGATGGAGTATGCATTTCATTTTTATCCTCTAAAAAATAAAAAAAATTGAGAAGAAACAAAAATGTTTCTTAGTTGCCAACATAAGTTAGCAAGTAGTATCAATTAGTCAATGCTAAGGTAATTAAAACCAAGTATCAAATACGGACAGATTACACTTCACAAAAAAAAAAAAATCTCCCCTAAAAGAACTAACTACTTAATCAAGGAAAAAAAAAGGACTACCTAAAAATAAAGAACTGTCAGAATTTGTCTAGGCACTTTGAATGCAGCAAACATGCAGTGCTTAAAAAAGGGTCGGCACTACATTTAAAATAGCTGTATATTTTATTTTCAACTTCTTGTTTGAGCTTATTTTTAAATAAGACTTGCTTGGATTCATTTCACAGGAAAAACTTTAAATGTTCAATTCCATGTAGTAAACCAATCTTGCAAAGAGATGGCTTGCAACTCTTAAGTTCACAGGTCGAATATACTGGAACTGCGACAAAAAGGTATAATTTAATTCTGATTACATATAATTGGTGACCTTTTTTACCCCACAAATGCTTGTATTATAAAGAACTTGTAATTAAGTAACTTAAATATTTAACATAATTAAAAATTATGAGAGGAAAAAAGTTCAAAAAAAACACATTCATGTAATTCAAACAGATCAGAATCTTAGCAGGTTAAATTCCATCAGCAATCTTGCAATGAAAAATCAGGTACTATTTAACTGGACTTTTCAAAGTAACACCCCTCACACATAGCTGACATGCTATATTATTTCTTTGTCCATAACAAGGGGGTTCCTTGCACTTCAGAATTTTGCACTGAGATGGTAGATATAAAGAAACACTGGCCCCAATATTTTTTTAAGCCTCAGAGGATAACTTTTATTTCCCTGCTATCTATGTTCAAAGATCAACTTAAAAGATAAACTCACACAGAGAAATCTAAACATTTATTTAGCAGTGCAATAATTTGTTGCATTATTTATTACCTGAGTAGCTTCTTGATTCTGCTTATCTAGTTCTTCCAACTCCGCTATTAATGTTTCTCTTTCAGCAATGCTTTCATCTAATTCATGTTTTTTCCTTTCCAAATCTTGTCTTAACTGATTTAATTCTGAATTCTGATCCTCTATATTCGAAGAAAGGATATTCTCATGTTTATGTTGCACACTAGTCAGTTCCTTCTCAAGTCCCTCAAGATAAAAAAAAATTATAAATATTAGACTTTATCTTGGTGAAATTTATGAACTGTTTTGATTTGAGATTGTTTCCTTTTCCCCCTCAACTAAAAACAAATGATGCATTTTTATGTTAGAATTTGCAAGCCTATATGAATACTACCCCACTTAAAAACTCTTCATTGTGAAGTATTTGTCCCTACCATTCACATATCCACACTTATTCCCCCATCACTTTGCTTAGGAGTGCAGTCTATAAACTTCTGTACAAAAAGCCATGGTATGGTAAGAAATTATATCCACCTCTAAAGCATGGATTGACAGCTGGGATAAACCACCCTATCTGCATGAGACACCCTCAATGTGGAATGCTGCATGGGGAGACAGGAAGTTTTAATCAAGGGCATCTGAATAACATCATTATGAAAAATACCATGGGAACCCTTGAATACATGCACAACACAGAAGACCTCGCTCAAAAGATACTTTGGATACAAAGCAAACTAAATCAAATCTCTCAAATCTGAGAGTTTATAAAGGATCAAGTTAATTATGACAAAAATTCAAAGTGTGTTCCAGAGAAACCGTGTGTTCCACCGCTTAACTTCATCAGCAAGATGGAATGTAGTATTATTAGACTACTACATACATGAAGAGAGATATTTTACAACTGCTGTCAAAACTGAAACATCCTAAAGCAGAAGTAGAAAATGACACATTTTACAGAATGTGCTATTAGTACTTTCAAAATGTATGTTACAGCTAAGTAACAATGAGATACATGGAACTCCACTAGTTTTCCTTAAGAGAACACACTGTGGAGTTTCACAGATCAAAATGTATTGTTTCCATCAATTCCCTGTGCAATTATAGAATTAAACAATAGTTATTTCCTTTACATTTCAATGTTATTTATGTGGAAGTGTGAATACTCAAAAAAAACCCATATAGTGCCAAAACACGTTTTCAATCAGTTACTACTGTTAGGAACTTTTTTTGGCTTAATTTAGAAACTGCTTTACCTGATTTAAACTGGAAAGTCTTGCTATTTCGTTTTCTGCGTCTATAAAGGAAAATGAAATAAAATACATAATTTTACTACTTTTCAAACAATGACAAAACCAGATCATTCTCCCACCTTGCCCCAACAGAACTCTGTTGCTCAGAAGAGAATAGTTTCACAGCATTTCATGATGACAAGCACAAGCGTTGTAAATGATTCAAATGTACCTTCAGTCACCACCACAAAGTATTACTTTTACAACTGATTCCACTTTAGGAGGACTTTGGTACTACAGCTTATCAGTTATGCAATAATAAAGTATTTTCTACCTACATATATATTTCTGGAACTGGCACGTGACAGTGTTCTCCTAAGGAGAAGATATTAGCAACCAAGTGCCTCTATACACACAAAAGAAACACTTTTAGAATTTAAACAAACAACTTCTATTGAGGCTTACTTACTTTTAAAGAAAAAAAAAACCCTACCAAACAGTTGGCAGACATGACTACTTACCCTATCAGAAACCCCTATGATAAACATGCTAGCCCTAATTACATCTCCTCTTCTGCTTAGCCTTACTTTAATGGATAATGCTTTTCTAAAGCAGCAACATTTAAAAGGTACATATTCTCATATTCTGTTCCAAATTTATAAAAAATTGAGTTTTAATAAGTGAAAACATACTAAAAATAAAAAATCTTATTAAAAAAATCATAATCTTAGTACCTGATAATGCTTGCTGTAGTCTGACAACATCTTGTGGTAATGATATCTTTGACTGGAGCTTCTCCTGTTCATTCACGAGAGCATCTTGCCCTGCCACAGATCTCTGAAGCACACTAAACTCATATTTAAGCTTTTCATAATCTTCTGCTAGTTGGATTTTTTCTAGCTTTGCCAGTTCTTGTTCTTTTAGAAGATTTTTGTTTTCTGCTTTGGCAGAAGACAATTTGTGATTTAACTCTCTTATTTCATCCTCAAGCTGCAACTCTTTCACTTTTCCTCCTTGTAGACTCTGAGTATTTTTTTTCTGTTCAGTAATTTTAGAGTCATCCATGGCATCAGTGCTCACACCATCTAAAGGGCGAAAGAGATTGTTTGCAATATGAACCATCACTCTAGATCTTTGATTTAAGTGACTTCTTTAAGCTCTTCTCCTGACAAAGGGAAATAGCCTAAACAAAGATATGATCACCATCAACAGAAAGCTTAAACAGGTTTAAAATTTGAGGTTGTGCTATACATGTAACTGGTTTGTTAAGTAGCTTCTTGAATACTTACATATACCCAGCTCAAAGTAATTTTAAAAGGTAAGGGTTGCAAGGCATACTTTGTTTGCAAGGTAATTAGAATATACTTGATCCCCATCTCTCTTGGTGAGGAGATGACAGAATCTAATTTATCAGGACTTGGAATCTCTCAATTTTCTAAGAATAATTTATCAAATGCCACCTAATTCAAATTGACACAGAATCTGTTTATAATTTAATTAATTAAATTTCAAAAGTTTTCCAAATGGTTGCCACAGAGAACAATTTGCTACAAATCATTTGCTAAATGATGCACAAAATTTTTCCACCTGAAGAGAAACATTTTTCAGAAATAATGTTTTTACAGATCCATCATTACTATTATGACATCCATATTTCTGTACAATCCTCTGTAATTTCCAAGTAAGTTAGAATGTACAAAAATGCATCATGAAGAGCGAACAGAAAAAAATTTTAGATGAAAGCACACTGCTTGTGAATTCACTTCACTTGCCCCTGCCCCAGTCCTTATTATGTCGTCAGACCAAATGAACTAAACAAAAATATAAAATACTGTACTTCTTCAAAAGCATGAGCTGTATTTCTTTTGCAGATAACTGGTAATGCAGAAAAAAAAGGATTTCTGCCTTTGACTTCATTAAATTGGGCCTGTTGGTGTATGTACATGGAGTAAAAAACAATTCCATCTTAACAGGCATCTGATTTTAAGAAATAAGTTCCTTATCAGTACGACCTCAGAAGTTAAGAAGCTGTGAGAACACTTCTCTTCTTACCAAGAAGGGAATGGATCTCTCATTGCAGGAGAGTATTTACTCTTTAGAAGTCCAAGATAATAAAATAGAGGTTCACAAGCAAATCTTACATATTTGTGCAAAGAAGCCCCTAGCAGAAACCTACCTGACGAGACTATTTTTAGGGAATATGAAATACCTACAAGACAACAAAAAGTTCTTTGTGGGAACTACTGGGCTTCTCCAACATTCTAGTCACACCACAGACTGAGGAGCGGCCCTTACAGCAATCATAAAATAATAGCATGGTTTGGGTTGACTTTAAAGATCATCCAGTTCCAACAGCTGTGTCCTGGGCAGGATTGCACCGACTAGATCAGGTTGCTCAGGGCCCTATTCAACCTGGCCTTGAGCACTTCCAGGGATGAGGCATCCTCAACTTCTCTGGGCAACTCTGCCTCAGCAGAGTAAGCGCCTCGCTACCCAATCCTTGAGCTTTTTGAAGTAACCCAATTGGCACAGAGTACTCCTCACAAAAATTATGTGCTGATATTTTCTTATCTTAAATTCTATATGTCTCATCCACACCTATATTCAGCGTAAGTCAAAAAAAACCCCTAGTAATTGTACAATTTAAAGCACAACAACTGATATGTATAGAAAATGACCCCCCAGATTGATATATTATTAGAGATAAAATGCTATCATTCCAGTGTTCAAGTCAACCAGAGTGAATATAAGATACAGAAAAGCACACAAATATCTTAAACATGAAGCTGAAATGAAATTCAAATTCCTAAACATCATGTTTTTGATATCTACTACACTGCTACATGCATATTCAATGCATAACCAAAGTTCACTCTACGTGAAGTGAAAAAGAAAGCATGTGGTAACAAAAGACCTTGCTGCAATCGGTTCTCAAGCTCTTCAATTCGCTCTTCATATTCACTCAATTCTTCTCTGTGTCGACGACTTATCTCTACCAACTTTTGTCTGTGTGCATCTTGCAATACTGAGAGTTCATGCTGATGTTCATCTATTTCTTGACTTAAATTCTGTTTGAGCTCCTAAAAAATATCATTAAAGAAACAAAATAGCAAAATATAGGAAAGCACCTTATGAAAGAAACAACGTCATAAAAAGTAAAATGTTTTCCCTAGTCAAATTAAAGGATTTATTAAGAGAATTTCTCACAGGACAGGTCAAATGTCTTGACTTTCGTTATTGTGGATTTTTTAAAAATGTTAAATGAAATTCCTTTAAAAGTTACATTTTTACAAATAGTATGCTCTACACAACAGCAAATACAAAACCAGTGTAGAGAGATTATAGGTCTTACAAAGGAAGCGGATACACTAGGACATATTTCTAATAACTTTCAAGGATGACATGAAAATTCATATTCTGCATCTTCAATGAAGAAAACTCAAGATGTTTCTGAGAAAGGAGAAATTATTTTCTGTTTCAGTCTCATAACTCACCAACAGCTTCACAAAGTGATTTGCCCTCATAAATAGTACAGTATTTTTTCAAGCTTACATACTGTATTAAATCATCCAAACACCCTTTCTCAGAGTAACTGTTTTTAAATATTGTACTGCTGACTGAAATATTGCTGTGCTACTACATGCCCATATGCATTTTTAATCATGTAAGTGCTAGTGGTATTAAAATATTTACAAGTCATGTGACCATACGCAAAACCATGAAGAATAAAGCATAAGAGGAGATGAGTTTGTCGTCTTACCTTAACAATATTCTGCAGTTTGCATATTTCACTTTGTTCAGCATCATTTGTGCCTTGAACTTTTGAGGACTGAAAAAAGAAAAACCACATATCCATGTGAAAATTATGACAAATATGTGTATTTTTCATGGAAGTGCTTCCTCTATTGATACTCAGAAGTAGAAAACAACAAAGCTAACTAGAAGCAAAACCAAAATCCCCACTAATTTTGATTAAAAAAAAAAAAAAAAAAGATTATAATGGAAACACTTAATTTTTCCATGGATTTTTATTATTACATGCATACGTGTAAAAGTTTGGAGTGGGAGGTATTACTGCATGTAATAAGACAACAGGGTTGCTTAATTTTGAGTATTTCCACAAATGAAAAGCATACCTCTGAAATCAGGCTATACCTTGAAAAATGGTGACCCACATCAACAACAGCTTGAAAGATTATAATCTTTCTTGTCTCACCAGACCATAAATTATAACTGACATATCAAGGACTGAGAGAAGAGCAAGTAAAAACAGCATGCAAGTATCCACTTATTACTTGGAACAGTACTGTGCTATCAATATAACATCAGTATCACAGTTAGGAAGAAGGAAAGTATTTTTTTTCAAATGTTGCACAAAAATGAAACACTGAAGCAGCATTCTAGGCCAATGGTCATGAAACACTTTACCTAACAAATCATGCATAAAAGCAGCACAAAAAAAGCATATGGAAGTTAGTCACTGGATGTATCCCCAATCATGTCAGCACGAGGCTTCAGCTTTTCCCCTGAAATATGTTGCTTCTAGAAATTTTTCAGCATGACCTCTTAAAAGACCCACTCCAAAAGCATCAAATGCAATGAAAATGATAATTTGTAAGGGAGAGGGAAGGGCGAAGTTGAGGAGAAACCACTCACCACTGCAATCTGCTTCCAGTGGTCAACCTCAGATTCCAGCCTCGAAACTTCATTGGACAATCTGTTTATTTCTTGTTGTGACCAGATTATATCTCCAAAATCCATGTCATCTCCTTCAAAACCTGAGGAATGTCTGACCCCTGGAACATAGGAAGTTGATGCAGAGGTTGGTGGCAAAACACCAGCTCCTAACTGTGCAGTCTGAGCAGCTGTCTGTACTTTCTGCAGTTGTTCTTGTAGCGCATTCTGTCGGGCTTTTAGATGGCTGATTTCCACCTGAAAATACAAAATAAAATGCATTGTTTGAGGAAGAAGAATATAAAAATACAGTTTACTTTGCCTTTGTGGTCTTATGAAATGTGAACCAAACAACTCTCCCCAGCAGAAATTACTGATCACTTTCACCCCAAAAAAACCAAACCAAAACAAAAAACAAACAAACAAAAAACCAAAAAACCACCCCACAAACAAACCAACCCAACAAACAACAACAACAACAAAAAAAGCACCCAAACACTCTCACAGTGCAGTAGTCTTAGATCACTTGTGTGTTATAAAGGACACATTTTTTTTTAGCAGCCAAGCTACACAAGTACTATGGCAAGATTCAGGCTATCAGGCTATAAAAAATTTTAAATATATAAAGAGGCTATTCAGACATGAAAGTCAGGCAATACATGATGCCTGCCCAGTTATTTTTATTACATTTTACTTCTTTTAACAGCTCAGTGTATTGAAAATCTACGTATTTGCAAGAGAGTGAAATTAGCTGCATGCAATTTTCTCACTAAAACTGTTATTTTATTTAGCAAGCAGAATTTTATGCATCTCATTCTGCTGCCCGAAGCTCTCACATGCATTTATGAATAAAGCGGAAATAAAACTACATTTGTGTACCTCTAGGCATACTGGCAACTTTCTTCATTTAAAAGGCTGTGAAATCTCATGTTACACGGTAGGTTATGAAGCTGGTGTTTCCATCACAGAGGGACATTTCACAAATTTGGAAAGCTAGCTTGGTTCCCTTTAATTGTGTATGTTAAGATAAAAAATTGGTATCTACAGACAAAATAACTGCTTTAAATAAGAATTTGCTCCTGTTGCCTTCCTTAAAGTAACTGAATCAGAAATACAAAGCAGTTGAGTGTCATTTCTCACAGCGATACCAGAAACAACAGAAATTCTGACAGCTGCATGACATTCCCAGAGAGTTTTCTCTTGTCTCAACTATCTCCTGGCAGCTCTGCTTATATTACATGACTCAATGAAATATATGTGTGAGTTGACACCAACAGAACAAGAAACCACAGGTGTGACCAGTATTTCCACCAAAAGAGAATAGATACTGTAACAAAGAAATTAAACACCACAACAGATAAATATTGGACACACTTACTGAGATATTTTACTCTGTATCCTACCTCTTTCTGTTGAAGCTGATTGCGGTACTCTATAGATAACTGCTTTATTTGCAACTCTGCTGCTTCATGCTTTTCTTCTAAGTCACTACAGACTTTTCTCAGCCTATCATTCTAGCAAAAATAAGAAATT
Organism: Empidonax traillii; assembly: GCF_003031625.1. Taxonomy (NCBI): domain Eukaryota; kingdom Metazoa; phylum Chordata; class Aves; order Passeriformes; family Tyrannidae; genus Empidonax; species Empidonax traillii. The sequence continues at coordinate 60,253 of NW_020955357.1, read as the reverse complement.
AATGTTGGTAAACTCAGCACAGTTCTTCAAGAATCAGAAAAGCACAAGGTTAATGAACAGTAAAGAAATAAAACTAAATTGTACAGATTTCTCATGTTATTTCATTTAAAAAACACAGTAACAGTAATGTCCAAGTGTGGGCCCAAAAATCAGGTTCCAAGCTTTCTGTTTTATATGGCATGGACTCTGGTTCACTTTCAGAAAAAAAGTTTTGTAATGACAAGAGGTAAATACCAAGAATAAAAAAAAAAGCCCAGGATGAATTACATCTTAGGAAGATCCACAGGTGGAATTTAAGAATAGCCACAAAACACAAACTGGAGCTAATATCCAGTGTTCTCTCTCCAACAGTAGCTGGCAAGAAACTCGAAAAAGGAAAAGCAGGAACAGTTATGTCCCCAAAATACTATCTTAACTTCACAGTGCTCTTAAGCACTGAAGACGTAAAAGAAAATTGTTGGTTTAGAGACATAAATAAAGTCACAACAGCAACAAGTCCTGTAAGAGTGCAGAAAGTCACTTTCCACAAGGGCACGTGGGATTTGTAAACAGTTTTGGAAGACCAGGAGCAGCCGTGGTTGTCAGAATGACCACAGGGTAGGGCAACATAGAGAGAGAGAACATCACCAGGGAACACACCCACGCTGTGCCTGAAGCTCCTGCCAAAGACACACTGTCCTTTATCAGCAGGCATTCTACATCTGCTTGTACTTGTGGTCGTATATGAAACTTGGCCTAGGGCTAAAATGTATGAGAACTTAAAGAATTTTTGCATTTTCAAGTTTTTCAGAGCCAAGTCTATTGCTGCAGTCCAAGTCCACGTGACGGTCAGGTACAGTCAGGGATGCAGCAAAAAGTGAAAACTTGCACCACACATGCATACTCCGATAAACCAATGTGTCTCCCTGACTGTGATGGTAGTTTGTCACAAAAAGCCACATTCTAACACCACTGTCACCCTTGTTTCTAGATTTACCCAGGGACAAGAAACTTCAGTGCAATATTTCACCTTTATACAAAACAAATGTTTTGTATTGCTTATAATTACAATAGTGTTCCAAAATGTCTTACTTCAAACTTTTGTGCTGCATTAATACTTTCTATTTCTCTGAGTCTAGAATTGGACACATGGAGTTCCGTTGCTGCATCTGAAAAAAAGTGAAAATTTTTATTTTTATTAAAATCCTTTTAATCTGTTAAGTAGATAGCAGTTATGAAGAGTTATTAATACATACCTTACTTTAATGTTACATATCTGCTTTAATGTTTATTCCTAGGTAAATATCAGAAAGTGTTTTCATAAGAACACTGACAGTATTGTTTTTCAGACAGTCTTTCTGAACCAAATTTAGATCAAAACTCTAACACATTAGTAAAGATTTCAGCTTTAAAATAAGGGAAATAAAAATGTTTTACTTGACTATTTTGTGATCCTGAATCTGTTTCTTATTTAGGACTTTGCGCCTCTCATGATAGTTGTATGTTCCTCTGTAATCTCATGTGAAGTTTTGAAACCAGAATTAGTTCCATTAAATTCACACAGCAGTGACTAAACTTTCAGAAAAAAAAACCCCAGCAAATCACCCAAACCCAACAAAACCCACACAACAAAACAACAACCCCATAAGACTCACTTTCATTTACAAAAGTAAATGAAATATCTACCATCCCAGTTTATCCTACACAAAAAGCACATCCCTGGATACATTTCCTTTAATGATCAACCTTCCTCAAACTGGCTATGTTTACTGATCCCATGGCCCACTTTTAATGGGCAGAAATACCAAATTTCATTTTAGCAATGAGAAATCATCCTGAATTGACTATAAAGCAATCCGGACAATTTTTCAAATTTTTAAATAAATGTAATTTCCAGGTAAATACTGTACTTCTTCATTTCCTATGTGCTATTTAAAACTGATGCAGCTCAACCACTGCAGAGGTAACAATCCACCCATGAAAACTGTGAAACAAAGATGTTAAAGTCTATAATCCACAAACAACATCTTCAGTTCTCATAGTAGTCAAAGCACTGAATGTAAGGGATAATACTAAAAATTAGGGAACATTTAAAAATTAGGAAATTTAAAAAATGAAAGTAAGGAACTATTTGAAAAGTGTTCTTTAGGCCACAAAGTACTTTAAGGTTTCTACAGATGAGTACTTGGATACCACCAGATTTTTTACACCCTCAAGTCTAGTAACCCATACAAATCTATTGCTCTGAAATTTTTAGCACATCAAAGTTGTTCACAGCAGTATCTAACAGTGAAGTACATCTGGAAGTAACAACTGAGCATCAGTACATCTCTCTTGCACAAATTCACACACAAATATGTGAACTGAAATCACAATTTATCTTGTATAAAAGCAAAACAAACACACCAGGTGACTGCATAGCTCAGGAGTGTCAGTTTCCAAACTAAACTAATATGGATTTTGAAATTTAAAACAAATCTAAGGAAATCTTTCAAAAAAGTGAAAAAAAAAAAAAAGTAATTTCACACTTATGAGAATAAATTTCTCTCTTCTGAGCATTTTACCTGTGTTACCAAAAAAACTATCTATATGAGACAAGTAGTATCAGCTTGCCAACAAGATTTATACAATATACTCTTTCACAATATACTTTCATAATGTTTCACAGAGGAGAGGTTGCAAACGAAGCAGAATTGCTTAATCGCACACTGAAGATAACTATTTAGAAGTCTTAGCTGTTCTTTGTGGTTGCTATTCTTAACACCGTTTTGAGAAAGCTAATGTTTAAAATAATTTATAGTCAGAAGATGGTAAACAATGCTAGGGGTATTAACCTATTAATATTTATTGCATTACAGAATTGCTTAAGAGAAAAAAAAGTCTTATTAAAAATTTGTAACAAAACTCATTATTAAAAATACAAAGAAAATACTATATTCTGGACTAGATTTACTATTGCTTTATTGAATATCTTACGCTGATGTCTTGGCTTTTTTGTTCTAACTTTGTTCTAAACATAAATCGTCCTAGTCTCTAATCCCTATAAAACAAGGGCCACGTTCTTCTACTTGGCTGTAGGAGAGTTGTAGAACCTGACAGGTTTGTCTGGGTCCAACTGAAATATAAACAAAACCATCAGAAACACTGGACCTTTGCCTGGGTGACACGTCACACTTAGATCACACCAGTGGCAAAAGAACCTCTGTACTGCTACAACTCGGCAGTAGATTCATGAAACCAGTAAAAAAGTAGCTAATCAGCTGGGAGGGTTAGATAAACTAAGCAAGCAGAACGGAAGAAGAGTGTTGTCTGTGTGCTTTCATTACGGATCAACACAACACTTCACGCAATTAGAAACTTCCGAATAATAAGCCTAGAACAGGTTCACTTCTGCTATTACACCCTGGGAATGTGTTTGTTTATTCTCCAGATCCTGAGGTCGCAGGGGCAGAATAAAAACGAAAACAAAAGCAGCGGTGCCGGCAGCCCTCTCGAACGGCGCCCAGCCGGGACCAGCTCCCCGCGGCCGGCGGGTCCCAGGGGAGCCCGGCAGCCGAAGGGAAGGGTCCCCAGCTCAACCAGGCCCGCCCCGCAGCTCCGAGCCCCCTTACCGCCCACTTCCTCGGCGCCCTCCAGCAGGATGTCCTTGGTGAAGCTGGAGATTTGCCCGGTGAGCGAGGACAGGCTGTCGCCCACCTGCCCCAGGGACTGGCCCAGCCCCGAGCCCAGCCCGCCCAGCCACGACGCCATCGCAGCTCCGGGCGCTCCGAGCCTCGGGCGGCCCCGCCGGCCTGGCCCTGCGGCCGCTTCCCGAGGGGCCGCCTCCGCCCCACTTCTCCTGGCTGGGGAGGGTCGCGGCTCCTGCTGCGGGCTCAGCACAGCGGCATCGGAGACTCTGCCGGCGCCGCGCGCATCCTCCCGGTTCCCCTCGGCTCAGCAGCTCCTCCCGGCACAGCTCGGCTCGTCCCGGCTCGGCTTGTCTCCGTTTAGCTCGGCTCCTGCCCGGCTTGGCTCGGCTCGGCTCGGCCCGTCCCGTCGCGGCTCAGCGGCTCCTGCCGGCAGCTCCGGCCGCTGCCACCTCAACGGCCGCCATGACACCCCACCCCAACACCATCGAGAGCGGCGGCCCAGGCTAGAGCGCCCACCCGGCGGCGGATATGGCGTGCGCGGCAGCGGAGGATGCCGGGACAGTGGCGGAGCAGCGGGAGGGGCCGGGGCATGGCGGCCCGTGGCGATTGACGGGATCGATGACAGCCCGTGAGATTGACGGGATCGGGGACAGCCCGTGAGATTGACGGGATCGATGACAGCCCGTGAGATTGACGGGATCGGGGACAGCCCGTGAGATTGACGGGACAGCCGTGTGATTAACGCGAACTCGCCCCGCGGGACGGCCCCGGGCCCTGCGCCAGCAACACATTAGTGTCTGAGTGCTACGCGAACAGAGCCAATTGGTGTTTGAACGTGTGTTTTTAGAAAACACAAGTTCCTGAAGCATCCGCTGCTTCGGGAGTGAACGGAATGGATACTTGGTTGGATTTCCAGCCACAACCCCAACACCGGTCCTTCACGAAGTTCTTTTTGGTTTTGATGGAATGAGGTATTTAAAATTACTTGGGACTACAAGGAATATTGGACTGCTACAAAAAATGCAGGATTAAATCAGTCGTAACAATAGTGATATAAAAACCCGCCAATACTGGGAATAAAATCCAGGGCAGCTGGCTCAGTGCTGTGATATAGCATGAAATGTAAACATCTTTATCAGTTTTATTAATTTACAACACTGGGTTTAATGAAGATGCAAAGTTTACAATGCTCAAAAGACCCCATATCAACAAAATCCATATGGGTCCACAGGACAGTAAAGATGTGTCGTCTTTCCCAGTAGTGGTTGGCTAATTAATTTTTATGGGAAACTGTTAATATTTTTCAACTAAGGTCACAGACGTCCTCCAGACTTTTGAAATACTTAAGGATGATAAAAACGTCTTCTACTGTGATTAATTGTACAGTTAAGTGCCAAGTAGACAATAAAGTAGCACAGAGGGCTTTTTGTCCCTCTCTTTTTAATTAGTGCTCTTGAAAAATTAGAAATGGACTATTTAGCATCACAACTAATTTTTTTAGCTGACTGACTTCATCCACTGTTGATAAGGGTACACAGAAACTATCCAGTGTACTCTGTGGATTGACCAAGTTACAAAAACAGTGCACTGTGTCACAAAAAAAATGTGTATTCTGGCATCAAACCAGGAAACAGTAGCTTACTTTAAAATCAGAAAGCATATAATTTTTAAAGATGTAACATAAACATAATGGGCACCAACTTTCTTCCCTAACAGGAGTGTCTTTACGTAAATTTGAGAGTATCAACAGATGCAAAGACATCAGAGATGATGCAGTGTCAGTTATGAGCAACAGAAAACGACTCCAGTGCTGATGTGGATACACACATCTGGTGCAAAGCCCACTGATACTCGAGATGAAATTTCAATGTTTGATGATCCTGTGCCCAACCTGAATATAAGGGAAAGCAAATACGCAAATACATGGGTCAAGTGAGAAACAGTAGAAGCTATAATCATATTTATTTAAAAAAGTGATATCAAATACAACCATATATATTCATGCCTATTTGGAGAGCATTTTCAAAATATCGAACAGCGCTGCCATTTTCCAGTCAAAACAATGACAAAGCATTTCCACTTTCCCTTTTTAATCTTTTCAGTATTCTATGCTTTATATACACAAAATAGACAAAAATTATACAAGAATCCAGAGCCAAGGGCATGATACTGAAAACAGAGTCTTGACCAAAAAAAAAAAAAAATCTATAACTGAAAAAGGATTTCTAAAATACACAACTATTAGACAAGAGATGAAAAAAATAATCCCTTACAAAATCCTCTACTCTGATTTGTACACAGGGGATTTCATGTAGCAAAAAATAAAATTTTATCAATGCTTGAATGCTTTAAAGACAGTATCAAGGTTTTTCTCTTTTTTTTTTTTTTTTTTTTTTTTTTTTTTTTTTTTTTTTTTTTTTTTTTTTTTTTTTTTTTTTTTTGCGCAGCGGCATTTAAATATTACATCCCTTTCTGTTCAAACTCTTTTATAAAAGTCCCCTCCTGAATTCCCACAGTGGCTATACTGAGGATGAGGGGGCGGGGGGATTAAAAGTAAAGTGTAATTACAATTATTTGCTTTTCTTAACAAAAAAAATAAAGTGAAAGTATTTTGATTTGGTAAAAGCAGTTGAAAAGTCACACATACTAATTTTCTGAAGAACAGTGATTGGGGAAGGAGATGACTATGGCAAGTTAAATATTACAACATGTAGTATTTACTCCATGTCTGAAATGCAAATAAGGCAAAATGTGTGTATACAGGTTAAAAAGGTTTATTGCAAAACAGCTCATGCTTTTAAGATGAAAACCTGGATACAACACAAAGCTACTACTACTTCGGAATTGAAGAACTAAATATTTGGATCTAGCAACTTTGAATGGATTGAGTATTATTCTCACTTGAACAACTGATTCTGTGTGGGGAGGGAATAGGTATTACTGGTTAGACTTTGTTTCCTTTTTTTTGGAGTAATGATTTTTAAGTAACTATCAAGATTTACCAGGAGTTAAATTTGTTTTATGCAAGACAGTAATGGCTTACTAAGTGCAGGACATAATTTTCTGTCTAAGCCCTTGAAGAAAGTTTCCACATCAGTTTTTCTTTTCCTTGGATTCTTTCTTTGATTCCTTCAAAAGTGACATGCTGGTATAACATGAATTGCAGAATACTATTTCTTTGTAAGTCTGAGTTCTAGAGTTCTCTGATCCCATCCCCCTCTTCTGAGTTTTTCAGTACAAAGCACACCATTTGTATATTTTCATCATTATTTGAAAGAGTAATTAATTTTAGAAAATTTCACAGGCATTTTAAAACTGTGACATGTTATTTTTCATTTTTAAAAGCCTATCAGTTTTGTAATAAAACAAAGCAGCTTGCAAATGATAGTATCTGTCTGAGATACAGAACTGTTTATTGATACCTGCCATTTGAGACCCCCACTATTTTATAAGTCTGTAAAAAAAGCAATAGTCCAACATTAAAACATATCATAGATTTAAATTTGTATTGGTTACTTTTAAGCACTCTGCAAAGTAATAAAGTATGAAAAGTAAGAAGAGTACCTTGGCTGAAAATTAAACTTGTTGAAGTTCTTTGAAGGGCACCTGGAGCCCAAATGTTGGAGTAAGCCAGTCAGATATCAGATTAGTTTCAAAATGTAAGCATTTAAACAGCTCATATTTATAGATGCTGTGCCTAACGAGAACTGCATGCAAGCATGACTGCATTACAACTTTTTCCTCCTGCCCTCATAAGACCATGAAAGCAGTTTAGAGAATTACACTTACAGAACTAATTCTGGAACATATTTAACGTGAGCATCACTCATTCCCCCTGCTCCTTTGATTTCTACTGTCAGCAAACCATAAATTATGTCACATGGACCTTTCACTGCAAAACAATAAAACGCTGTTGCATGAATGAAGTCTGAAATTCCCTCAAATATTGTATCATAATTAAAAAAAAATCTGTCTGCTCTCTTACAATGGACTTTGGCCTAAAGCTATAATGTGGGAAAAAAACCCCCAACCCTTCAGCATGACAGAGTAGATAACACTGGGAGTAAGCTCTAACTTAGTAAACATAAGCATAGTTAAGCCACACTGAGAACTGTTTATCACTGAAAGAATGCACACCAAAAAAATGACATCACTGTTTTATTGACCGCTTCTTGGCAGGTGAACTCGAGGCCTGAGTTATAAAGTATGTACTGTCAGCAATTACTATTATGCAATGGAGAGGCACAGAGGAGATCTTGTCACTCTCTACAACTCCTGAAAGGAGGTTGTAGTGAGATGGGTGTCAGTCTTATCTCCCACATAGCAAGTGACAAGATGAGAGGAAAAAGCCTCAAGTTGCACCAGTGGAGGTTAAGGTTGGGTATCAGGAAATATTCCTTCACTGAAAGGGTTGTCCAGCATTGGAACAGGCTGCACAAGTTAAATGGTTCAGTCCTCATTCCTGGGGCTTTTTAGAAGAGGTGTGGATGTGGTGCTTATGGACATTAAGTTTAGTGGTGGACTTGGCAGTGCTGGGTTAATGGTTGGTCTCTTGCAGGTCTTTTCCAGCGACAGGACTCAGAATTAACAGATGAGCTTAAATTGCTCTCTCAACTGCTTGTCTAGACAGATATGCCTTTATCATTAAACTTGACATTCCTCTGAAAATCAAACCGTTAATTTTTGAATGACAGTGTTTCTGCACAGGACGGAATGTCATTAGCCCTGTAACGACTCCCTCAGTTGTGCTTTTCAGGCACCGTTACTTTATATTCCTTCCAGATTTAGAGACATGGGTGATGAAGTGACTTACAGTGTGACATTAAAGTTCAAAGGCAAACCTCCATGTTTCAGTGATTATAAAAACATGTATTTGACCTGGGTTAGAGTTAATGCCATTCAAGGAGCTTTGATTTTTTTTTTTTATATAGGGCTGCTAGAGTTATAGAAATATTACATTTTTATTATATTCAGATAATAGAGGATAAAAGGTCCAAGGTCCAAGTATTGGCAGCAGATTGCCAGTCTATACCTATTTATAAAAATTAGTCTTATTTCAGAATCAGTTTGTGGCACAATAAAAAAAGGGAAATTAAAGCTGCGATTAATTTACAGATGAGCAAAGAAATAATTCAGTGCTTTAGAGATACCTTTCCTGCTTTCAGTTTAATAGAAATTTTAAAGTGAAAGCAGAAAATTACATCCTGAAAAATACAGCATTTCAAAATGGCATACGCATACATGGACTTTTAAAGCCATTGTTTAACTATATTAATTTGAGACATTACAAATAATTATAATGTGCATGACAGAATTATTTAAAAAAGACAAAACCCAGTTTTTAAAACGTCTCATGTCAAAATCCATATTGTCTTACACATACCTGGTGACATTGGTGAAAATTCAGCACATACGTAAAGAAAAGAGAATTTAGCCCAATTATGTATAATATAATAATATCCTAAGCTATCAGGAAACCATTGCTGTAAACAAATCTTTACTGAGAGGTAAGAGCCCTTTCATGTACAGTACTACTCGATGCTGAATGTATATTCCCATCTAGCTACTATTTATTTCATACTAATTTTAATTAAATGTTACTTTTGTGCAATGATGTAGCTTAAGAATATGTTGATAAAGAAATTTGGGGTGATCTTTGAAAGATTCTTAGAATGCCTGTGCTAACTGTTAGTGCTTTAACTGGACTACAGCTCATATACTCTACCTACAACATATTCCCATATAATTTATATGTAAACAGAATTTGTATTTCAAGCACCATTTAGGAAAATGAAACATATTTCTTTTGTTGCACTGAAGTTCCAAGCCAAGTTTGGTCACCCTGTTACACATTCATCCTGGATATCAAAACAAATGTCTTACAACCAATAACATAAGCTATCTCACATACTTTGCTCCCCAATTTTTCTCAGGATCAGAAACAGCATGATAAAAATTTGTAAGGTGCGTTGAATAAAGGCCATTCCTGAAAAAACTGCAACATTCTGACAGACACTCATAAAAAGCATTTCAGAAAGAACATCCACACAGGCATAAATATTCATTCTTAAAAGAGCTACTTGCACAGGGGTCATTTCAGACTGCAGGAATGCACCTTGTGTGTGGCACTGACTTTATGGCACCTAAATCCCCTCCTCCTTTCTCCTAGATTCAGTTACAGGTCTTTCATACGGAAAGGCCAGAATGAAGGTCTGAGCTTGAAGAGGGGGAAAAAAAAGACTCTGGAAGAGGTAGAAAACCTGTCCAACCCAATTGATTATATGCTACTTTTGTAGTAAAGACAGTGGCTTAATGAGAAAGAACATAACAAACAAAATTTTTTAAAAAACTTCACCCAACCAAATAAGGCAAATTACCTGCCAAAAACCAAAATGTTAAACGTGCATCTATAATTTTACAGCTGGAATTAAAAGTAAAACCAGAAAGTGCTAGGAAGTCAGAAATCACTGTAAGATTCAAGAGTGACTTTATAATCAACAATCCACTAAAGAGTTTATCTTGAATTGTAAGTATGAAATTTATGGATTCTTGTTTCTCCTGCAGAATGGGTCATTTCAAAAGTGGACAGCAGGATCAAAAAGTTGATTTTAAGTCATTCAGAATCACACAATATTCTAAGTTGGAAGGGACCCACAGGGATCTTCAAATCCACCTCCTAAAGTGAATGGCCCATACAGGGATCGAACCCACCACCCTGCTGTAATCAACTGGGCCAATCTCAGGGCTCACAAAAGAAATTTAATAGAACTTAATTATCTTCCCCATTTTAGAGTGATTTATTAAAAGGAACATAATAATTTATGAGCCCAACTTATTACTTGTATCTCTTTTTCCATTAGTACTGAAGGAAATCAGTTGATGCTGGTTTTGGCACCACTTATATCTTCTACAGAATTCTTCAAAACAATTTAAACTTACTTTTTATATGTAAGTTACAGATGCTACATTCACATGACTTCATTCATGTGAATAGTTTAGTGATTTTAACACTACTACTCTTTTGAGCAGATGATTTGTAGAAGGAGTGTTACAGTTTTCTAAATTAGTGTGATCGTTTTCATATTTGCAGATTCCCTCCAAACTCTGACCTCCAGCAGCCCCCCTTTCATTCCTGCTTACAGAACTCTGAAATGAACCCTGCTTGTGCAACATTCACACAGTAGAATTTTAATGGAGACTTAGCGTTTTGACAATAAGAGCAGAGAAAAATTATGTCATTTCTCCTCTTCTGAATTCAAGTGGTTTCTAACAGATTCCAGAGACATATTCATGGCTGCTTGAAGCATGTCTTCTTCACTCATATCACCTCCTAAAGACAATAAATGGATATAAGCTGTAATAAATTCACAGAGCTAGTTCTTAACTGTAGTTAAAATACTTTTATTGTTCCTTTTGTCCATACCCACCTTTTCCCATCCCACCCACAAAATTGGTTTTGTTTTTAAAATTATTGAACATTTTGAACTTTGTTTTCCACCAACTACTGTCAGTTTGTAACACATAATACGCATCAGTTTTGGATCACCAATACCTAATACTGATAAGGTCTATATTAAGTTCTGCTGAAAACTGGTTTCAGTAATTTTGTCAGATACTAACCCAAGTGGTCATACAACTTTGAAAGTAATTTAGGAAACAAATAATTGGCACAAATGCTGCCAAAGATTCCAATTTGTAATGCTGAAGACAAACAAAACAACAAAAAGCAAAGCCAGAACTCAATTGATCTAATAGCAATGCTTTTCACTTTGAAACAAGACACTGAGATTCAAAGAGGAACAGGCTTTTCAGGAAAGTGATCCTTCCCTTCACTGCCAAAAAACTAATGGTTGTGACAGTCTGAATGGCTGCTGGAGTGAAGAAGTCAGCAGACAAGGAAGGTTAGGAAACAACACAACACAAAGGTGAAAAAGACAAACATTTCAGTGTTCAATATAACTATAAAAAACAATACCTGGGTCAGCTTCTCGAGTGCTTGAGCTAAGAGTTGCCTTGTCACGTAGGTTTGGCATCTGATCTTGCTGCTGTACCTGTTGTTGCTGTCTGAAAGCATCATAAATTTGTAAGAGACTAAAATTAACACCAGTATGAGACCTGAATCAAGTTCATTTCATTGTAAGGCCAAGAATCAGAGGTAGAAGCTGTTTGGTACAACAATAATCTCTGTACTTAAAATCTCTTCCATCATTTCACCCTGTTAACCTTCAGACACCTGTTTTCCCAATACTATAGTCCAAGCCACATTACTATTTTCCCATCATTTGGAAGTTCTGCATTCTTATTCTACCATGCAAAGTCTAACTCCTCCCATCCATAGTATTTCTCCCTGGTCTTTATTTCCTCCATCACTAGAAGTCAGAGATAAGGAAAAGCTACAGCAGTAACACAATGTTACACTATGTATTAAGGAAGTACATCAGAATAGCAACATAAAATATCTACAATGCTTTCATGTGATGCCCGTGAGAAGCATCACTACCACAAGCAAGGTCTTAAAGAAGTAGTACTTTTTGTCAGGAAGATGATTACAGAAATTTATGGGATTTCATTTAAAATACTTCTATAGCATGTATGTTTTCTTTCTTCACAAGACTGCTGTTGCATTAGTAACAAATCCCCTCTTATTTACAGGTTTCTTCATAGGAATCACCTGAGAATAGTAAAATTCAGGTACTGTTAAGAAATCGTGTTAAGAGAGAAAAGTCAAGCTGGACCTCAGTAAGAAATCCATCCACACCCCAAAAGCACTGAAAAATATGACATGTACTTCCACATGCAGTTTTCTATGAACTACTTTACTTTTCAAAATACGCTTGTCTTCTCCGTCGCAGTTCTTCTGAAGAAAGGGATTCTGTCTGACTGCTGTGAGACGACTGAGGAACATTCTGTGGTAACGAGCCCGAGAGCTCACTTCGACGACTACCTAAAACCAGAACATGCCATATCCTACTCATTACAGTAAAATGAACTTAGAAAATTACATACAGCTTAAGAAAATGTCTTCAAATTTGAGAAGAAGAAAGAAATTTGTTGGAGAAATAAGCATCTAGACTAACTTCCCTTAATACTATCTCTCCTCCTCACCTTCTGACTGTTTCCCTTCCCTCCTGCCACCCTTAGCCAATTTGTTCTTCCTTCCTAATGATCAATGCCAAAATCAAAGTTATAACTTTTAAAAAAGCAGAACAAAGATAGCTACAGGAAATTCTGGATCATCCTTCCATGCCTCAAAGCCAATCTTTCCAGAGAGCTTGATGCATGCTGGAAAGTGCCTGACAAAGCGGTACCAGTAGCTGCCTAAAGCATAAGCAACACGAACACTAGAAGAAAAGTTCAGATGGACACTGCACCTTGCATGCTGAGCTGAATGGCTCTGCGAAGATCAGCTTCTTCATCCTCCATATCAATTTCCTGCCTACTTAGAGCCAGGGCTCTCTGAAAATTCTCTTCATCTTCATCTAACATGCCTGTTCCATCAAAAGGATGGTTAACTTCTATTGCTTGGTCCACATCACTTCTGGGTAGCCTGTGAAATTCACACGTTTATGGCAAAATACAGAAGTTATATTAGAATTTAGAGTGAGGTTTAAATTAACTATTTTCTGCTGATTTAACTCTAGGGGGTTTTAACTTTAGAAAAAACATTTCTATTGTGAAAGTCTGTTACATAAACATGTATTTTCCTTTCTACATGAGAAAGCACAAAAGGGCTGCAAGCAGCTATAAAGCAACCTTAAACACTCATTTGCAGCACGCTGCAACTCCAAAGCCATGCACATCTTGACAAGAAGCTATTAGATAGGAAAATCTTCAGAAATTATAATCCTTCAAAAAGCCTTAATACATGTTACTCAAACCTACTGCTATTTAAACAGTTACACCAGCAGAAAATAGTGTATGTGGTCTCCTTCTCAGGAAGCTTTGAAGACCACATTAAAGCAAAAGATCCTCTGCAAACTGTACACACTTTCCATGCTGCTGCCAATTATTCCATCAATTTACAACACCAGTTTAACTTTACAAAGAGGAGGAAATAATAATGAATTCCTCTGAAAAGCCTTTAGCCTTTTTATCAGTATGCAATTTATTCACGATGAAAGTTTAATAAAATTATTGCAGAAGTAGCACTTTATATGTTTTCAAGGATGTTTTATATTAGCAAAATGCATCAGAACTGAGCTGCACCACAACACTGGAATGAAATGATTCCAAAAGAGAATGGTGTACGATTTATATGAGGTGAAATTCACATTTGGGTTTCTCATTCTTTTCTACTTATGACTGAATGCATAAGCCAGTCTTAATTACAGGTTAATTACTATTCACCATAGTTTGGTAAGATTTGCTAACCCATTTTAATCGCAAAATTAAAAATCTGCACTGTAGTATGCTTATGCACATGGGAAAACTCAATCCTTATTAAGGCAGTTTTTACCCACTTAAAAATACACCATTAAAAAAATAAACCATTTGTAGTCTACCACCTTGCTTTTACTGTGATCAAAAGCAGTAAATGTTGCACTGAAGGTACTTCTAATTACTTAAGGGGGTTGTCTCCATGTGGCCCTAATCATGGAAACCAATCAACCTGAACATTATTAAAATGAAATCTCTATTTACCTTACCTCTGATCTCTTGACTGTGCTGCCTCTTCTCCAATTAGTTTTGGTCTCTGCATCTGCTGTACCCGAATCATCTGCAGCAGCTGATCAGCCTCACAGTCTGGCAGGTCACCTTTTACTACAAATATGGAATAACCTGAGAAAAAGAAATCGTAAGTCCATGGCATTAAGGTGCAGATACAAACACACTAAAATGCACACTATATGGAACACAATGATGTGCCATTTATTACAGTGTAAGACTCTACCTTTCATTATAAAGACTTGGGTTATTTCACTATTTCAGTCATAAAACTAAGGGCAGTTAAGTGAATATGTAAGTTCTAAGAAATAATGATTATTACCTACTTTTAATTAATGAGATTTAACATCTGCAAGTTACTATTTAACATCTGCAAGTTTCTATTACCTTCCTGTTGTAATTGAGCCAAGAAAAGTGCAAGATATGTGTCTGATATAAGTTCTGGACCCATCAAGAGAGAGTTCAAGTTAAACCACTGTAATTAAAGAAAAGAGGGGTTGAGAAAACAAATTAGCATAAAGATTACTCAATAATTAATTTCTGTACATTGTGGTAATCTTTTATGATAGAATATCCAAATAAATCTAGTAACATAAATTATCAAATAAAAAGTCTTTTGAAGCACAATACCTATACTGCTAAAGGTTATCTTCAAATACTCTTCAGCTAACAGGAGATCTGAAGTGTGGGAATTACTGCATGCTCTCTCCCATTACTGAATACTGGTATCAGGCAAACAGATTAAAAGACATAATTCTTCTACCATTGTATTTTGATTTATTTCAGACATCATTGTAATATTCTGCTTAATCCTACTTTTAAAGCTGAGAATAATGAAGTAAGAAACCATAAGTTAGTGCTGTGTGTTAGGAAATTAATAGATACAGGAAATAGATGTTAAATTATTTCCATTAAATACATGCATTAAACATTCTCCCTTTAATAGCTGGTGATGCTGAAAACTATTGTTTACCCCTCTCTAAGATTATTTTTAAATTTAAAAATGAAGAACAATTAGCTCAGATTTAATATGCTGAGAGTACAGCACTGTATGACAACAGGGGACACTTGATACAAATATACACAGAACATTTCTAGTTTCCTGAAGAAGACAACTAGTAATTTATAATACCTCAAGAGAGAAACAATATTACATAAAACTTCTAGACAGAAAATATATTCAACATGGGCAATAAAATATTCTACCCTTAAACCCCCATATATATTGCAGTGAAACTGAATATACCACCTTTTTAATACCTTACTCATTCAATATTATCTAATTTTAACCAGGAAGCACCATTTCAGATAGTAGAAGGAAAATTCTATCTTTATTCTCACAAAAAAATGCACTGATCTAACCAAACTTCCACATATGCAGCCATACACCTGCAGCCAGACTTATACTATAAATGACTATCTACCACTCTGTCATGCAATCACTTATTTAGCCAAAAACACCCTCTGCCACTAACAAAGAGTAAGAAAACCAACCGCGTAGGAGAACTGGGGAGTAAAAAGTTATGTAAAAAATACAATGCACAGACTACAGAAACTTTTAAAAGGGAATATAGAGAAAAAGTTTTGGTTAACTAATTTTGTTTTAATTGTAACAGAAGAGAAGCAGGTTAAATAAATCCATCTTTTCTCATTACATCTACCTTTTCTCAATACACTTTAGATAACAGACACCTAGTGTTGTGGTTACAAGCAAAACAGATCCCCCCTCCAACTCAGGATGTTTCAGGTTAGAATGCTCTCTCACAAAATTCCACCCAATATGGTTGTATATACAATAAGGAGCATTCCTATAATTTTAAGAGACCATCCTTTTACATATCAAATAAACAAAAATCGCCTATAAGCATTAGCCATACTTTTAAACTAAAGCAGAACAGTAGAGTTCAGTTTGCTTACTCATAGGTAATTTTTCTCTATTTTTTTTTCTAGATGACAACATAGGTAGCCAGCACTTGCAAAAATGATCCAAATGGGCAGAGAGACTCCTGCTCCACTATTACAGAATCTGTTTTCCATTAACATTTTCTACAAAAAAAGGCACTTGAAAAAACAAACACCAAAACCAGCTCATGTTGCAAAAAAGCTTATGAAGTATGATCCAGAAGGATGACTGGCCACTGAAATAAGACACTGCATTGATGTTGCAAGGGACATGGATGTGAATTGTTATATGTGTACCAGATAATATTTGTATGGCCATCCCTTACCTCTAATAAGTATTTCCTGATTAGAATACAATTATTTCATAAAGTTTTCCAAAACAGTACAAAGTTCTGATTCTACTTCCCCCAACCTCATTCTAATGGATACTCTTAAATACTAGCAATTATAAATATTAATTCATTTGAACTTCGATTTTTTTTCTTACACCTCTTCTCCATTTAAACAAACAATATTTTTATAGTGTCAATAATACAGTTCATTAAAATAAGTTTGCATTCCATAGGGATCCTATTCCTTGTCTAGGACTCCCTGCTCCTCCCCCATACAATTTTTTCTGCTATTTTTCACACAGAAGAAAAAAAAAGAAACTAGCTTAAATGTCACAGAGACTCTACCAGAGCTGCATCTCCCTAAAGGACAGATTCAATAGGGAATTGCTGGTCTTTCCCCAGGCTAACAATTATAATCAGCTGCTTGGCATTTTTGTGATAAAACAAACATTTACTTTTTTTTTTTTTTTTTTTAGTATGGGATATTATTAAAGCAAACTGCAGCAAAAGCTTGCAAAAGACCAACACATGATTTATTCTCAACCACTTTTCCACACCCATTCTGAAGTCAATATTTAAATAAAAAAAGACAATGTCACCTGTTTTCCTAACTTTCGAACTGTAAACCAGTGTTCCTTATAATTACAAATAAATGATTTTTCATTTCTGTAAAAAGAAAAACAAAGGCATAAATAAAATTAAATACTATAAAATCAGAATACAAGTTAATGCTTATGTTCTTTGCAACCACTGATTCAAATTTATATAATAAAATTTTAGTAGTACAACTGTTGATGCCACATTATGGAATACTCATACTGCTTTTATAACATTTAGGAATTTGTCAATATCACTGAAATTTCCATATACCTGTGATATCAGAAATACTAAAAAATCATTAAGGCACAGAGACAGATAGTCACATGTACCCCCCAAAAAATTAAACAAAACCCCAAGGTATAATACAAACATCAGAACGCAACAGAGTTTGAAACAGTAATTTTAAATAAAGATTTAAACCATAAATTAAGAGTATTTTTTTCAGTAGAATGGAAGCAGGGTGCTAAAGAAGTCTTACATAGGGTCGATCCCAAGTCTCTGATACTCTGGGCTGTTGAAGAGGATTAGTTCTAAACCCCACACTTTCAAGGCATTGCTTATAACCTGTCAAAAAATAGGACTTTTCATGAGTCAAGCCATCAAATCTAAATTTGAGCAACACAACCACCTTAGCTACTACAAACAATTAAACTGTTTTTGTAAAACTTAGATTTCAAAACACAGTCAGGAAACCTAGGAATCATATTACACAAAATGCAGCTGTCAGGAATGGGCATGCAAACGTAACACTGATACCTTGTCTAAGGGGAAATAACAAAACTAGGATTTAACTGAGATGTGTTAAATTAAAAACAAAGCTGTAACTTCACCTCCCACACACATTTGAATAGTTGTCATCTCTGCTCTCAAGGCATTGCTCTGTCCTCCCTCCCCAATACAAACTCAATCTTTCTCCACAGTAACTATTGGAAATTCTGTACTACTGGATTGTCATGGGATCAGTCAGGTACTGAACTGAGCACAAACTCTTTTACAGTAACTCTTTAAGGCTACCTGAAATAATGCTATAAGAAATTTTAAATTAACAATTCAACTTGCTTTCAGGAAGCCAACTGCGCAGCAAGTGAGAAAAGCAATGACAGGACAAAAAAAGTAGAATGGGGAAGCGTATTTTTTTCAGCTTCTACACTGAAGCAACACAATCAAGAATACAAGGAAAGCCAAACTAAATGGTTTTTCACTGAGCAGAAAAACAGCCCTGTCCTGCCATGAGGAAGACAGGCTCTTGAGGGATTCTGGAACATGGAAAAGCATCTCCGAAAGCCTGGGAGACAGCCAAAGGTGCAAAGCATTGCCTACAGCTCTAGTCTAGATAAAAGCCCCAGTTTGGCATTCAAAACCCTTTTTGTTGCTTTTCTGGTTAAAGTATTTATTATTGATTACTTTTCCACTATGGCCCTTAAAAAAACCCAACCAAACAAGAAAAATAATAAAACCAGCTCTGAAGCATCTAGAGTGAGTTATAAAAACTGGAATGCAGATGCTTTCTGCAGCTCACTATTATAACCCTGTAATCATTGCCAAGGGCTTTAGAGTTCATAATTTGAGAAAGCAATCTCAATTCTGCTTTTTCACCAGTAGTCCATGGGAGCCAGTGTTTACACCTAAAGTGCCCATAAGAAGCAGCTTAGAAATCAAGCTTATTGCCAGCAGGTGTTAACAATTTCATGCCTCTGTGTTTACAGGCCCATGGACTGAAAAACTGCAAGTCACTGCTCTTAATGGAAAACACTCTGAAGATTTGGAAGTCCAGCACTTTATCCCATTAAGCCCATAACTGGCAACTAGATGAGAATGCTCAATGCCATTTCAATTATATGAGAGAACATATACTACATAAACAGAAAATTGTATAAGAAGAGAGCTGTGCTTACTTGAATTGAGAAGAATCCACTATCATCCATATTTACAGAAGGCTGCTGCTCAATGTGAGATTGGGAGGGAGAACAGAGAAAAAGGGTGTAAGCATAAAAGGTCAAAAATAATTGATTCTTGAAAATAAACGTAACTGCATATTCTTAAAGCAACAACTTGTTATGTCCTTGTCTGTAAGGCTGATTACAATGCCCCAAATAGGCAAATTAATTTAAAACCAAACCTTTAAATTAGAAATGCTCAGTGCTTAAAGGGCAGACAGGCATGGGAACTTCTGTTCCTATCTGACACTGGCTTACAAAAACAAAAGGCAAATCACTGATCCTCCTTGCCATGTCTGACTTCCTACTTGTAAAATGAATGTAGCTTCTTGTAGAATTATTGTGCTAATAACATTTGAAAATGCCAAATCTAAGATGCATGAATGAAAAGGCTTATACATTTAAGAACTTTCAGCACTAGAAAATGAACCTTGTCTAGCTTAGCAAGAATAGCAGGTCTGTGCTAAACAATATTACATTTCAGGCAAATATCAAGCCACCTCAAACGAAGATGATTTTACCTGTAAAAATGTTCTGTATTCTTCACTAGATACTCCTCCCTCTGCCATTCTCATCCTTTCCTCCTCATCCAACTGCTGTGCAATAGAGGATAACTCTACAGGACTAAAGTATTCCCCTTGCAGCAAATTATTCAGACAGTGTTGTGCACACAACGAGCCTTCTTGCTAATAATGGAAGAGAAAAAAATACAAAAGACAACAAGAAAATGAGGTTTACATAAACTCTGTACAATGACTCCACCATTTCATTCTGCAAACTTCCTGCCCTCCCCACTCACCCAGAATACCATATATTCTTTGAATGTATTACACTGCAACCCTCCCATCAACTTCATGGGGGAAAAAACAAAAAAAAAAGCCAACCAAAAAACCAGGCACACCACTTTTTTCCTCAAAGGAAATAAATTTCATGTAAAAAATGTTTTTGGAAACACCATAAAAATTGCCAATGGCCCAACCGAATCACACAGGGACTCTACATCCAATGGATTCTGTCCTCTTCCAAATCACCATCACACGAAAACAGAACAGTTTAGATCTCTACTTCCCAGGAACTCATGTCTTCTGTTAACTGAAACTCATCTTTTTTAATTTTTCTTCCTGTCTCTCCGCATTATTGCTGAAGAAGTGATTTGGAGCTGGAGGTGCAGTAAAGCTCATTTTCTATATGAAATTTACATATAGAAAGTAGGTAAAAAATCCACTAGTTCTAGAATCCTGATGACAGTGATGAGGGGACAAGAAAAAAACTTCTTAAATTCAGCATATTAAACAATGAAAATATATCTTGTTG
Source organism: Empidonax traillii (assembly GCF_003031625.1). Taxonomy (NCBI): domain Eukaryota; kingdom Metazoa; phylum Chordata; class Aves; order Passeriformes; family Tyrannidae; genus Empidonax; species Empidonax traillii. The sequence goes on along the minus strand of NW_020955357.1, from coordinate 39,895 downwards.
ATAAACCATTGAAATAAAAATTGTTTTAGATACTTGGTCACATATCCAGTGCATTGCAGATAATAGAAATGTAATGTAACATTTTTAGAATGTCAACACAAATTTAAAGTAAATCAATTAGAAGTGTCAGTCATGATTTTTTAGGACAAAATAAAATATACCTAATCTGAATGAATGCATGTCAGGCTCCATTATTTTCCTAAGTGCAGATAAAATACTGCCACGTTAAAAAAAAAAACCAAACAAAACAACACAAACCAACGAAATTGGAGTTTCCCATAGAAAAGCCACTTTTCTTTTTAAAAATAACTAAACTCCAAGCGTAAGACAAGTAGCATCAGTTTTTAAATCCTGCTTTTATCTTTAGTTTTAATCGGTCTTCACTTTTATTTACATTAAGAACTCTAATGTCCATGCCTTTTATTAAAAACAAAACCAGAATCCCTCATCGAAAATACAGAACACCCCTCCCTCATGCAGACACACATACACTAAGAACACAAGAGTATGCCTCTGAGGAATATTCTTTAAACTCCCATGAAAGCTTCACATAAATCCCATGTAGAACACTCTCATGATCTCCCTTATAGCAGAATCCTCAAAAGTTCCCTTTACTCCAGGTTACAGAATCTTCCAAGGGCTTCATCACTTAATTGAGCAATGAGTTATTAAAACCAAACTGACTGTACAGCCAAGCTTCAATGGAATCCAGAAACCTCCTCCTTGGCTCACACCCTTCCTGTACCAAGAAACTCCAGACTGAACGCCAGCTCCTGTCCCTTGGGACCACATCCCTACTGCTGGTCATATGATAAACTGGAACAGCAGAACCTGCTCAACCATCATGAGTCTCTCCACTAGGGATATTAAAATACCTCTAAAAATTAGTTGTGCTACAGGCTCACATCTTAATTTCACTAAAAAGACTTCTCTTATTTGTACAGTTTTACCTTAGAAGTAATAAATGTTAATTTTCATATGGAAATGTTAAACATATTAAGTGCAAAATGCAAAACACCGATCATACAGTTTTTTCAGACATTAACTGCTGTTGTTTTGTGCAGAGAACATTACACTTCCCATAACCTGAAATCCCCTCATTGAAACCTCTCCTGATACAAACTGTTGCCCTGCTTTCAGTCTTTTCAATCACTTGTATCTTATCAAGGAAAGGACAAACATCTAGGATGGGGGCTCCTGAAGCACTGTCCTTAAATCCTGCTTTCTGTAACTCTTAAAAGTGACACATTTCACTCTTAAAAGTGACACATTGCTTACTTCTTTATTTTATTGAATTTCCTTTATAAATACCATGTTTCTTATGCTTTTTTATCGAAACATTCAAGGGGTGCAGATTCAAATGTGCCTGCATATGTAGCACTACTAAGTATATTGACATCAGTTAATGGGGGGGAAAATACCCCTTAAGAAAAAAAAGCAGAGATTCAGTTACATTTTCCATTGAATAACAGGATAAAACATTAGGTATTCCAATTTAAAACAGGCATTCAGGTGCAACTTTTTAACTGGGTAAATAACCAGGGAGCAGTTATGTTTCACATGTGGGAGACCCAAGACTGTACACTTCCCCTTCCCCAAAACCTGTAGCAACTAAAAAAATACCATCACCTTGTAACTGTAAATCTATCTGTCACTTCAATTTCAGCAGAGTTTTGTTATTAAACTAGAAAACAACTTAGTCATTAAGAAAAGTTATAATTTCATTATGTGATAGGCAAGGCCAGATAAGAGAAGGGTATGCTTCTCTTAAACGATTTTCAAATCTAGACTGAAACTCAAGGTCACTGTAGCAGAGACCATAATGGCTGAAATCTAACACTCATCCTCTGAACAGCAGCTGCTTAACACCACAGCACTTGCCAAATTTTGCAACCCAAACTGAGTCTGAAAGAACACTCCTCAGTTCCTATTTACTTCAGAACAGTAATTTTATTTTTTTTAAGGAAGTTATACCCCATCTTGCTTAATTTCCTACGTAAACCAACCCTTACACATGAGAAAATGTAACAGAACTAGTGTTAAGATTAACACAATAAAGCTGAAGAGACATTGGCAAGGTATATGAAAACAGACAATTATATTTGAACAGCATTTAAACAGAAGCAGCTCATATTTGGGAACTTGGAAAAATCACGGCAGTTCATAGAAACGTTTCTCCTCCACAACAGGAAATACAGCGCACAGGAGCACAGTATATGGATCAGGATTTTCTTAACAGCGCTCCCTCTCCCTGCTCATTACACAGCCTCAGACAAGCCAGGTTCGGTGAAGAAATGGATCTGAGGGCACAAAGACAGCCCTGCTCACCTTCAGACTCATTTCTCAGCCATGCGAGCTCTCTCTCAAGAAACACAAGTAGGTGCAGCCCGCACCTTCCCACACCCGAGATCCAGTTCTACAGCCCCCAGGAGCGCGGTCCCCGCGTCAAAGGGGCCGACGGGGCTCAGCCCTGACTCATTCCGATCTGCAGTAACGACATTCCCTTCACCCGCAGAGCCGGCAGGTCAGGCCGGGACGGGCCCCGGGCACCGGCAGCGCCGCGCGGGAGGACCGCGCTGCCCCCGGAGCGGGGGGACGAGCCGCAGCCGCCAGAAGGTGCCGGGCAAGGGGCACAGGGGGCTACCCGGCGCCCAGCCTGGCAGCTCCTCACTCACACACAGGTGTGCCCTGCCCGGCCGTGCGGGGGCAGCGGGTCCCGCCCGGCCCCCTCCCCGGCCCCCTCCCCGTCCCGCCCCGCACTCACCCGCTCGTGGAAGATCGACTCCATGTTTACTGACCCGGCCCGCAGCCCCCGCCCCACGTGACCCGCCCGCCCAATCACGGCGCCCCGCGCCGCCGCCCCGCCGCGCACGGCCCGCCGCGCTCCCCCCACTGCTGCGGGGGCGCCCCCTGCCGGACGGGAGGCCGCGGGCGGGTCACGGGCCGCGAGCGCCCCCGCGCGGCGACAGGCCCACACGCACCGCCCGCACCGCCCATCCAGCGTTATGTCCCGCTCACCCAGCGGTCTGTCCTACACCGCCCCGGGCCCCCCGGAACCCCGAACCCCTGCTGCCCCGGGAACACCTGCTCCCCCCATGGCACAGAGCTCAACGCCGCCGGTTCCCTGTGCTCACCAGCTGCCCCTCCCTCACACCTTCCCCTTTCCTGTCTCAAAGCCGCAGTACCCACTTGCCACTGTTCCAAACAAGCCTACATAGGAAATCCAAAAATAAACTTGTCCACGTTCAGTTAAAAAACACAAACAACCGCCAACCACATTCTAGGTCTATGTGAAGTATTCCTTTGAAGGTTAGTTCATAAATTAGGGGATGAGCCGCTGCTGACAGAAGAAGCCAGGCAGGGCCAGCCTAGCAGCTGGCCATATAAAATACATTCTAATACATAGATTCCACACCACACAGATAAATAACAGCATAAATTATTTTTGCATAGCTTTTCTTTATTACATAATTCTTCCTCCTCACTTCCAGAGTACAGGACAAAATGTTCTCAACACTTATGGACTAATGGAATTTCTGGAAACCTATAAGTCATTTAATTAAATCAGCTTCAAAAAGTAACATTGGGAATTAAACTAGCACTGAGGAATTGCAGGTGTCCTTTTCTGTAGTATGCTCTCAGGGTAAAAATCATAATCCTGTTCTTTCAACATGTGAGATAAGATGATGAATCAAACAAAAATGTCTTCCATTTCATCAGCAGCTCTTATCTCCATGTCACCTCTTCCCCAGGCTTCAATTCCCTGTGTAGAAATAAGAAAAACACAGTGAAAAGACTAAAATCAGGATTTTTTGATAGAATAGTTATTAATAAATGTAATTTATTCTACAATAGCTTAATTTTGAGATTTATGTATAAATTTAACTTTTCTTGCAATAGTTGTCAGTTAAAAATCTTTTAATACTGATAAACTTCTTTTATTTCCAAAGCTTGAACAGACTGAGCCCTCTTATTTCCATTCATTTAAATGATAGCACAAAACAGCTGACCTCTAAGGAGTTAACAGACTTTTAATTAGATCCATAATGAAAAATTCTATTTCTTTTAAACACAACAATTCATTACTTTAGCGGGAAGAGAAGTAGGAGTGAAATCAGAAGGTATTTTTGCAAGACGCTTAAACAGTATCCCAGTTCACAGCAACTCCCGTAAAAAAAGTGCTAAGGTACCTGTGGGTTGGATTATGTCTTAAGTTTTCTTTCTTACTCAAAAATTTAGGTGAGACCAGAGTTGAAAAAAAAAAAACAACTGCAAACTGATATTATTCCTATTATTAATCCATACTGTGCAACATGATTTTTCTTCTCATTTTGCTAACCTTATGATCTAATACAGAATTAGAACTGACATAGATGAAGCAATGTCTGAAGTTCTCTAATCTAAATTTTCCCTGAGAAGTCATAGCCAGTAAACCCAAACTCATCAGTGTATATAATCACATCATTCAGTGAAGATATAGCAGTTGCCCAGAGAAGTTCATTGTGAAAATCTTGGTTACTATTTTTAATAACATTCATTTATTTAAGTATTTAGTTAAAAAGTGACGTGACAAATTTAAGACAGAAAACTAAAATTCAAGCACTGTTTCCCACTGAACTTTTAGAGAGAGACAAAATAGCGTTTTACAGATTTCATGACTAGGATCTTGACAGCAGTTAATAATCCTTTCTTTCCTAACAAAGTTGGCTCCTAAAGACCCAATTTAGTGACCTAAAACACTTCATGAATGCTATATGAAATTTTTAGGGATTTCTTTCCTTTAATATTTTGACTGTTGGGGGTTTTGTTCATACTTAAAACTCTCAAAAAGAACACAGAAGCACTTTGAAAATAACTATATGTACATATTTAAGAGGCATCATAAAGCAGACCTTCTATATAATAAGCTCTTGTTTCTGAAGGTTGCCAGTTTTTCATCATTCCATCTGTCCAAATAGCATCCAATCACAAATCCCAAGGGAACTAAGATGTGGACCCAGTGATCACGCACAACTTGTGGTAAATTCACCATGACTGCTAGAAAGAAAAGCATAACAGGTAAGAGTTACTAATAAATCTGCACATGGAAACTGTTGCATACTTGGCACCTTTACTCTCACTTACTAGGATTCTACAACCACATAATAAACAAGAAGGCCATCACACACTTCCTAAGAGACATGTGCTGTTTTCAACCCATACCTGTGTTTCTTAGAAATAATCCTAATTAACTCTTCACCCTGGGAAAGAGGATTTAATCCTAAAACAGAGAGAGAAATAGAACATCTCTGTTTAAGATATCCCTAATGAAATAGTTCCATTTTTAAAGGTTCTAGAGCAAGCTACCATTAAAGCAACTCTACACAAGTTTGCTGTTCTGTAAAACAGAACACATCCAGGTAAAAACAAACACATCTATAATTTAAATTCCTGTAGATGGATGCCTTATTACCGGTATCAAGACTGAAAGACAAGGTGCACGTTCAGCAGGGAACTGACAGATAAGGAAGGACATTTCTAAAATCACAGAATCGTTAGGGTTGGAAGGGACCTCTGGAGATCATCTAGTCCAATCCGCCTGCCAAGGCAGGGTCACCTAGAGCAGGTGACACAGGAACGTGTCCAGGTGGGTTTGAAATGCCTCCAGAGAGGGAGACTCCATGACCTCTCTGGATTGCCTGTTTCAGCGTTCTGCCAAACTTAACGTAAAGTTCTTCCTCATGTTGAGGTGGATCTTCTTGTGTTTGAGTTTATGGCCATTGCTCCCTGTCCTGTCGCTGGGCACCACTGAAAAAAGCGTGTCACCATGCACTTGGCACTCGTCTTTGTGATATTTATATTCATATGCACCCCCTCTCAGTCTTCCCTTCTCCAGAACAAACAGGCACAGCGAACCTTTCCAACCCAACCGAACCCTTTCAGGTTCGGGAGTTAAGCTCGACGCCACGGCCGTGTCCCACAGCGCCGGGCCCCGCGGCCGGACAGACACCAGCGCCGCCGCTCCCGCTGTGTGGCGGCCGTACACCCACGTCCGGCCGAGCATGCGGGAGGCGCTGTCCCCGCACCGACCCCGACGCCAGCCCCGAGAGGGGCCTGGGCCGCGCTGCCCCGCCACAGGGCCCCGCCACCGCCCGGCTCCGCTGCCCCCGCCAGCCTGGGACCCCGCCCGCTCCCGCACGGCCCCGGCCGCAGGCGCAAGAGCATCTTAAAGCTTCAAGGTTGAGGCGCCGCGTCCCGGCCGAAGGGGTTGGGGACAGCAGGAGGAGCTCCCGAGGAAGTGTCACGGCGGTCCCAGCGCGCCCCAACCGCCCCCGCCTCCCCGGCCCGGCCATTACCGCCGCTCGCGCGGGGACCGCCGCGGCCGCTCCAAGGGCACCGGGAACGGGCGGGCTGGGACCGACCACGGGCCGCACAGGTTCGGGGGGGAGCACGTTTCTCCCCCCCGGCGGGCTCGCGGTGGTGCCGCCCGCCACCCTTCCGCCCTTCGCCCCGCCTCCTCCTTCACACCTCCCGCAAGATGGCGGCGGGCGCAGCGCGCGCCGGGCCGGGCTGAGCGCCTCAGGTAGCGGCGCTTCCTCCCCGTCCTCCGCTCCCTCTTCGTCCTCTTCTTCGCCGACTGCAGCGGGCGCAGGGCTCGCACCCGGGACGCTGTCCCCACCCGGCGAGACTCGCCCCGGCAGGCCGGGCCCGGACTGCAGGGCCCGGCGGGCGCTGGACCCCCGGACCCCCGGGGCGTTGGAGGGGCCGCGGCCCTGGGTGCGCCATCCCCACTGCCCCCGTCCGGCCCCGGGGAGCGGCTGTTAACTGGGCTGCTTCTTGCGACCGTTTTTGTTTAGTTGGCTTTTTAAGCTGTATATAGTTCTGTATTGTAAAAAAACCCCAAACAACAAAACCCCTTTTTCTAATAACAGAAGACTTATAACGGTCGAACGTTAATATTTGAGACTTAACTGATAACCAGCAGCTGTATTGAACACTATTAACACAGTTACCCTGCATATTTTCAGGAACGTATGAAACTAGGTCTAAGTAAATAGACTTTTTACATTGTGTTAGTCAATGAGACATTTCCTTCTGCCCCCTTCAGATTAGTTCTTCTGGAGATTAAACACTTGGAGAGGAAAATGACATCGATTATCAAGTTGACTACGCTTTCAGGGGTGCAGGAGGAATCCGCCCTTTGTTATTTGTTGCAAGTAGATGAATTTCGTTTTCTTTTGGACTGTGGCTGGGATGAAAACTTTTCTATGGATATTATTGATTCTCTGAGGAAGTAAGTAGTTCAGTTCATACACACCTTTTTATTTTTTTAGTAGGCCTTGTCCTGTCTTGAAAGTTTCCAAAATTCCATGCAATGATATGTGTATGCAGTGTTAAATCCAAAATTGTTCTTCTGTTTTTTGTTTGGTGTGTGTTTCATGTGAAGGGAATTACACTGCTGAAGCCTTTCCAGTAAAAACTTGGGATTTTTTCTTGTCAGTCCAATTAGTTACATCTATTAACTGTAATTCTTAAACTGCTCTGTGTTTGTTTTGGCTTGGATGTTTTGTGTTTTTTTTTTTCATAAATGTGACACTGCAGAGTTTATGGGACACTGACCTTGGCTCTAAACTGATTTAGAATGATTTTAAATGGAAGAAGCCAAGTGTGTGTAGGCTGAATACAAAGTGGTTCAACTCTTGCCTTTTGTTTCAAAACAGTTTTCCTGTCAGTCAGGAAAACGGCTTCTGCCCTCCAGCTCTGCAAAGGGAATGGAACAGCCGACAAAACAAAACCCATCTAAACTTTAGTACTGAACTTCTGCAGGTGTCCAGCAAGCAGCTTTGCCAATTACCAAGTTAGGACTGAAACTAAAAGCTAAGCTCTGTGATGCAAGTTTTACAGATTCACTTTTCTGGCGTTGACAGTCTTGCCGTGTTTGAAGTCTTTCAATGGAGGATTCTTAGGTGCTAAGGATAATTTATAACATTTTTTGAGTATCTGAGAAGCAATTAGATGAAATTCACTTTTTCATAACAGCCATCAAGAAGAATGTATGTGCCCAAGTTACTATGCAAGGGAACAAAAAGCTTTCAACTCAAGTTGTATTTTCATTTGTTACGTATGTTTTATGCCCTCAAGTTTTTCAGTTATGAAATGCAGAAAGTTATTAATCTGAGTTCTTATTTTATGTAACACTTTGCAGGGAAAAAAATCTGTTTTTAAAATTAATAACCCCTCCCCAAATGATGTGTCACTTTTCTTAAATGATGTATGTGATCTTTTTTTAAAGAAATAGATTCTGATTTGATCCTTGTCAATTTAAGAATTGTTGTGTCTTTGGTTCTTTTAGATGGTCTTTCTCATCAGAAGAAAAGTTGTGGTCTGTTTTTAGATGTATAAACAATTTGTAGCACACCTGCACTGATAGTATTATTGGTCCCTCAGTTAATTTACTTTCTGGTGTCCACATATATATTAAAGGTCTTTTTAATCAGGAATCTGATGTGAAATTTAAATCTTTCAAAAGTCACTTGAATTTTTAAGTACTTGAACATTAGGAAATACCTGTAACTTTTAATTATGATTTTTAAAGCTTTGTCCAGCCTCAAAGGGTTTCAGTTTTGTTGTTTGGCATTCAGACTGTGTTTGTATTCTCAAAATAGCTCTAATAGGAGGTACATAACACCACTTGGAACTCCTCTCAATGGCTTTTGTTGTCCCTGTCTTTATAGGCATGTACACCAGGTTGATGCTGTTCTTCTTTCTCATCCCGACCCTCTACACCTTGGTGCACTTCCATATGCAGTTGGAAAAATGGGGTTGAATTGTGCCATTTATGCAACTATTCCTGTATATAAAATGGGACAGATGTTTATGTATGATCTCTATCAGGTACATTTAAGTTGATACTTTACGACACAACATCTTTGTTATAGTGGAGTGTTTGAATGCTCTGTACCTCTTTTTTATTTTAGTCCCGCCATAATACTGAAGATTTCACACTCTTTACATTGGATGATGTAGATGCAGCCTTTGATAAGATACAACAGCTGAAGTTTTCTCAGATTGTGAACTTGAAAGGTAAAGTTGTCTCCAAAGCCTCAAGAAATTACTTTTATTTAAAGGCAACAGAGTCATTAAGAGTTAAAGTAACATTTTTAAAGTCAGTAAGTTCTGAAATGTGTATATGGCAGTGCTGATTGAATTAGCCCTGTGTCAGTCTGTATCAGCTGAATGTTTGCCTCAGTAATTGTATGGAGAAATGGGTAGAATTTTCACTTCATGGGGAGGAGGTCCTGTCAAAGCATGTTGGGAAACATTTGTTTCTCTTTTGTTTTCTTGTAACTTTTCTTGGAATTTGCTCGTGTCTATCAAAAGCATTTACTTATGTTTAGTGGTAAATACCTCAGAAGTCTTCATAACCAGTAACACAAAGAAAAGTTTTCTATAGCAGGGATGTGTTGCAGAGATGAAGTTACAGCATGTGGCTGATTTAATGAGGAATCTTCACTGACTCAGTTGTACTCTGTGTAGTTGATTCGTAGGAACTGTGGCAGCTGGAGAATCAGGAGGTTTTCACTCTCGTTGAATGTAGAGATCAGAATGAAATGAAAACCCTCTTCTTGAACAGGGACACATACAAGCTGACCACTGCCACTTTGCCTCTGAAATGCAGTAACTCACAGTTCATGAATGGCGCTTGCCAAAATACTTACCTGGTTCTTTGAAAAATAGAAATAGGATGTAATCCTGAAAAGAGGGCTGACCTCTTCTCAAGATGTTTGTAGCAAGCCTATGTCTGTGCTGCCAATTTTTACATCTAAAGAGTAATTTTAGTATCCAGCTTTTTTTTTAAACAACTAACTTTTTTCATATTTAGTGGAGATGATTTGAAAAGACTAGATGGAGGTATTTGAGAATATTATGTTTAATTTTTAACTACTACTGTGCACTTCATGCAGCAGAGTCAGTGAATAATGGTCATGAGTGGTCTAGTTTAATCTGCCACAGGCTGGTATCAGTGACAAGGAGCAACAGCACATTAAAAAAATGCATCAGGTACTGAAAAGTTCTGTCATCTCTGACTTCAACACATGAACACCTTTCCTGCTGTGGTTTGACTTGTGTTTGTCATTCTGGAAGACTTCCTGACTGTGTACTTTCTATAAGTTTCTCTAAGTACCTCAACAGTGAATGATGCAGTAACCATTCATTGTAGCCCTGGAGAGGGATCTGAGTTTCACTAGTGCACTTGCTTTCAGGTGATATGTTTGCTTTATAATTTGCTATTGTTTAGGTCTATAGTTACAGCAGCTCTGCAGTGCCTCTCAGTATTGGTGGGAGGTGGAGGGAGGAAGTGGTCTGCACTTTAGTTTCTTTATTCTAGAGGAAATAGAGAAGTGAATTACAACAAATTTTGAAGTTACTGATTAGATGGTAAGGACAGATATTACTGCTTTTTCCTACTTCAGTTGACTTTTTGTCTGAGTAATAATTTAGGTGTTTGAAGTTACTATCTCTTGTTCAGAAAAATGGGTTTTAATACATGTAATGTACCTAAAATACTGAAAACTTTTGTAGGCAAAGGACATGGTTTGTCAATCACACCATTGCCAGCTGGTCACATGATAGGAGGCACAATTTGGAAGATTGTCAAGGATGGAGAGGAAGAAATTGTTTATGCAGTTGATTTCAACCACAAGAGGGAGATGTAAGTTCAAGATAGCAGTGTGTCTTTTGTGTTGTGTTAGGTATGCATCATTCAGTGTGTGATAAAGAGGAATGGAAGCAGAAGTGCATTTCCAGTTTTAGTAAGACCACTAATTTGGCTTGCACCAAGATTAATTGGTTTGAAACAAGCATTAGCTCTGGGTTTCTTTATTCCATTCATTTTTATTTTTTTGTGAGTTTGAAGCAGGAAGCATTCAGCAGCTGAGAAGTTTGATTTCTGTACATGCAAATATCTAGAAGCTAGCTGTCTTTTTTTTTCTCACAAAATAGAAATGCAAAAAGTGAGATTTTTGCTTTTTTTTCCCACAGCCATCTGAACGGATGTTCCTTGGAAATGTTGAGCAGGCCTTCATTGCTTATTACAGATTCATTTAATGCTACTTATGTACAACCCAGGAGGAAGCAAAGGGATGAACAGCTTCTGAGTATGTATTGTTTGGACTTGAAAAATAGCAGTAATGTGGTTTATTAGCCACTGCAAATTATTTTTCTGTGCAGAATTCATCAGCATCTAAACTAAGAACCCATATTAAAATTTAACGAATTTTGAATTACTCTTTTCTCATTGTACTGATCCTGTGAGTTAAATGTTTTCCTAAAAACAACGAACCATATTTGAAAGCAGTGCATTTTACCCAGTATTGATAAATCGCTTCGGGGATTTTTCAATTACCTTCCTCAGCACATTCTTTTTTAAAACTCCATTTTACTGATATTTTTTAATTAAAAAAAAAAAAACAGAAAGAAAAAAAATAAAGGCAGTGAGATCTTCAGATAGAGAAAGCTCCAGTTCTCTTTAATTTTGGTGGAAATGTGGCTTTGGATGTCTTCTGAAGTTCAGTTCATTTCTATGTTCAGTATGCTTTTGATTATGATTGCTAGTGTGGTATAACAAACAAAAAAACCCCAAGGTACACCACAAACATTCTAACTTTGGTTCAAAGTATAAGTAGGCTTTTATTTTGTTTTTAATTCTTCTCAGCTAATGTTTTGGAGACTTTACGAGGTGATGGAAATGTATTAATAGCCGTGGATACAGCAGGCAGAGTTCTGGAACTTGCTCAGCTTCTTGATCAGATCTGGAGAACAAAAGATGCGGGGCTGGGAGTCTACTCTCTAGCACTTCTGAATAATGTCAGCTACAATGTAGTGGAATTCTCTAAATCACAGGTTTGTTTTGGTTTTACAATGCAACTATGAAGAGGAATGTGTATGCAAAAGGTTTTCTTTTTAACAGTAAAAAATGGCAAAATATTGGGGGGAGTGTCTTTATTCTGTAGTGCATATTTGTGTCTGAGTTCTTTTGATCAAGTAACAGTCTAACAGTCCAGTCATGGCTATAGATGAGTTTCTTGATACTCATTTCTCTTTTTATCACAAGACTTGTTAGCATAGTTTATAGCTGTTTAAAAGGAGGACTTAAGTATTTGTTTGTTGTAGAGTATTTGTAGGTGTTGTTTATGCTCATCATTATTTCTACGCTTGCTGAGAAGCATTGGTGTAATCATGAGCCAACTGCATCCTGTACTTCACATTGTGTTTGTGCATTAATTGTAGAACTTGTATTCTTACAGATAACTCTTTGTTACTACATATTTTAGGTCGAGTGGATGAGTGACAAGTTGATGAGGTGCTTTGAAGACAAGAGAAACAACCCTTTTCAGTTCCGCCATCTCTCCTTATGTCACAGTCTGTCTGATCTGGCTCGAGTGCCTAGTCCAAAAGTTGTTCTTGCCAGTCAGCCTGACTTGGAGTGTGGGTTTTCTAGAGATCTTTTCATTCAGTGGTGCCAGGATTCCAAAAACTCTATAATTTTAACTTACCGCACTACACCTGGAACATTAGCACGATTCCTGATTGATAATCCCTCTGAAAAAGTTATAGATATTGAGGTAAGAATTGTCTCTATATCTCAAAGTTTTTATTGGCCATCTGGGCGAATGTGGGCAAAACTGAACTTAAGTTTCCTTTTTGATCTGAGAACGCTTCTAATGTTGGAGAGAAATCTGAAACCAGTCTGGTGCACGTTTAATCTGTTGTGGATAAATGAACATGAAAATTTGTCTCATATTGGGAACTTTTTGATGGTGTGGCAAAATTAATACTCCATTGAACTGAGCATGAAGTTCCTTCTAAATGTTTATCTTTAGGCAACACTTCACTTCCTGTTTTTGTTATAATAGAAAAAAATCTGCTTGCAGTTAGTCTATCACCATATACAATGGATTAGTCTTGCTGGAAAATACTCCTGGTTTGGGTGAGGGGAGAATCAAGTCAAAATAGTGTAATATATCACACCAGGATTAGAAAGATAAGCAAACCGTAGAAACTATAACACAATTTTTGTTCTTGCTTTCAATAATCTGTGTACCTGTGTCTACTTCTCTCTGGTAAACCTCGTTAATTTGTGGGAGCCCCCTGTGATTGCAGTGATAATTTCAATCCTGATGAAGCAGCTTTATTTTAGTTTTAGATTTGACTGGAAGCATTGAATTACAGTATTAGATTATTACTAGAATTTAGTTTAATTCAAAGTGACCTATATTCTAATTTGATTTTCAGAAAACAAAAAAACAAACTTACCATTGTTTTACCAGCTAGTATGACTTAGCCAGATTCTTGTGGTTTGATGTTACTGGTAGGAAAATTAAAAACCACTGGTCATCTCAGAGTATTTGCCTTCACTTACTGGAGAGAGATTTCCTGAAGGTCTTTCAAGAACTTTTTGTAATGCTTAATTGATTTTAATATTTTTAGAAGTGCTTTTCTGTTAACATAGACTCTATTGATTGATATAATCACGATGTTCCCTTGCTGATGTGCTGCACAGTTGCATAATCTTGTCTTGTATGTGACATACAAGTTGTACTTACCCTTGGTACCTAAGTACAAATATTCTTAGCAGCAGTATGTAGGAGAAGTATTAAAATCATGTCAGCTACTCACAATAACATTAATTTTAATTCTATCTGCAGTTGAGAAAACGTGTCAAGTTGGAAGGAAAAGAACTTGAAGATTATCTAGAAAAGGAGAAGCTAAAGAAAGAAGCAGCTAAGAAGTTAGAGCAGTCTAAAGAGTAAGTATTTGGTGTTCTTGCATTCTGCTGCAACGATCAGAGTTGAGATTTCTCTGATCATTCTGCTCCTTATACTGTTTACAGGGAAAAATGAAAATTATAGCTTTGGTAGACTTGTGTGGAGGCACTGAGGAATCGGGAGGGGTTGTCTTCAATCTGTTGTTCTGACAGGCCCGTTTCACCTGCCATTTGTCTGTGAGATCTTTCTCCAACACATAAACTGCCCTTGGTCTCAGTTAGTGTTATGTCAGCTGTTATTTTCCAGTCAGTGTGTTTATGTAATATGAATCCTGAATTAAACAAGAAGTGCTAGGGGGTTTTTTTGGAATGTCATTTCAGGGCAGATATCGACTCCAGTGATGAGAGTGATGCTGAAGAGGATATTGATCAGCCAACTGTACATAAGACCAAACACGATTTGATGATGAAAGGTGAAGGTAGCCGAAAAGGAAGCTTCTTCAAACAGGCAAAGAAATCTTATCCAATGTTTCCAGCCCCCGAAGAAAGAATTAAATGGGATGAATACGGCGAGATTATCAAGTGTGTGGTAGAAATGTATACTAACATATAGCAGCTGTGAAATAATTAAAAAATAGAAGTAATTAAAAACCAAAATCATCATTTTGTCTCTTTTGCTGTACTGTTATATACTCTTTCCAACTGCTAAGTCTCACAAGAAGCTTATGATAGGATTGAAGCTGCAGAGTGGTGATCCATGATCTGTGTTCACAACTCTTAGGATATATTTTAACTCCAGGCCTTTTTTTTTTAATCTTAGAAGATTAAATTTTTTTTAACCTGACTTTTTTCTGCTGTAAATTACACATATCTTGATAAATTTATGAGGAGAAAAAATGCTGTTCATCCTAGAAAAATCTAGTAATATTTGTCATCTCTGCATAAGGAATACTTGCTAGAAATTCTTGACTTGCTAGTATTTCCCAAGTTATTAAAGTTCTTTTTTTAAGATAGGAAGGTGATATTTCCCAAATGAGCTCTGTTCAAGTATGGAAATAGTGTAGGCAAGCATAATAAAATTGTTGGCAATAACAGTTATAAAAAATCTCAATAGGATTAGTCAGCATTGTTTGTTTTTATGTTAGATAGTGCTTTGGTTTTACTCTAAGGCTATTAAAAGCAAAATGCCTTTCATTCTTTAGGCCCGAGGATTTTCTAGTTCCAGAACTTCAAGCAACAGAAGAAGAAAAAAGCAAATTAGAGTCTGGTTTGACAAATGGAGAGGAGCCTATGGACCAGGATTTATCAGATGTTCCTACCAAATGTATTTCTGCAACAGAATCCATGGAAATTAAGTGAGTGACTTCGTTCTTGTCAATTCTGCTCGAATAGTGGCATGGGTACAGTGTGAACTGGGTAAAAGGATAGCTTGGATTTAAGAAAGGGGGAAAGGACTTGCTTTTTGTTTATTTTTCCCCTGAGCCAAGTTTTTTACTAGTCTTTCTGGGAACACAGTAGAGTCTTATAGTTCCCCCCTCTGAAGAAATCTGGTTTGTCTGATGGAGACAACTGGAAGAGGTAGAACAAATGCTACAATAGTATGTTAGCATAGATTCTAAAACATGTTTTGTTAAAAGGATAGCATATTCAAATATGCTTATGTTATAGATAACTGTATGATTGAATTTTGTAAATTTATAGTGTTAAATACACAGTGCATGCTGATATTTTACAACTCTGTATTTTACTCATCCGTAATATACCTTGTGCTGACAGCTTTTGCTGATGTAGAATAGTTTAAAAATATCTTCTGTCTTTAGACTAAGCACTCAAAGGTTTAATCTCTTAAACTAAAAATTAATATTCTTGGGTTTTTAATTCAAACTAGAGCCAGAGTTACATACATTGACTATGAAGGGCGTTCAGATGGGGACTCAATTAAAAAAATCATTAACCAAATGAAACCAAGACAACTGGTCATTGTCCATGGACCACCTGAGGCCAGTCAGGACCTTGCAGAATGTTGCAGAGCTTTTGGTGGAAAAGATATTAAAGTTTACATGCCCAAACTTCATGAAACTGTAGATGCAACCAGCGAAACTCACATTTACCAGGTAAGGAACTGGAATTCGTTCGCTGTGTGACTGCTGTGGATTGTGCTAGAGCTGTACTGGCAGACTCTGATTTGGCCCTCACTTCTTTGGGAGAGGAGAGGAGGTACTACCTGTGTGTGCAATTGGTTTTGTGTGATCAAGGCATTAATGTTTTTCTGTCTTCTTAGGTAAACATTCTTCTGCTGTTTATTATTCATTAGCGTTTGAAAGGTTAAACATGAGATCAGTGTGTTTTTACATGTAGTGCAAAAGGCAAGGCTGGTGTCCATGGGAACGTCAGTTTACTTTACCGAGGTATTAATAAATGTATAATGCCTTTATTTAGAGTACCATTGTATACTCGTTGCAATTCAGGATTTTCTTTGAAATCTGAAAGGGAGCCTTAGAGATCAAAGAGAAAAAAAATCCTTCATACTTAAACAGTACCTAAGAATAAATATGTGAAGTTAGGAGCAAGTTAACAATAAAAATAAATAAGACACCCATATCCCCCCAAAAAAGCTTATGTGATTAAACTTGAAAAGTGAGCTTGTGGTAATGTATTGCTCTGTGCTAACCATGAAAATTAAAGCAATGTATTAAGTCCTAAATAAGGAAACTTGGATAACTTTTGTGAATTTTGTAAAAATTGTGTATGGTCCCAGTTCAGTTTTTGAAGTTGTTTAGAGGGAAGTGTCTCAGAGAAACTTTTTGCATTAGTCCTTTATTCCTTTGTCCTTTTAAAGTTAGTAGAAAAACATTGGTGGAATTGTTGAAATAGGTACTTCTGCTTCTTTCCAGAGAAAAATCTGTTACCCTGTAGGAAGCAGAAAATTCAGAGTTGAAACAGCTTGTTTTCTGCGTTTTGTCTGTTAGTTGTTGATGGGGTTTTTGGTTTTTTTTTTAAAGCTATGGGAATTGGTAGTATGTTAAAAATGACACAGGAGAAGTACAGTGGAGACATTGAATTTGAAAATAATAGATACGAGTGAAGCATCAGAATTGCAGTGTCTTTTGAGTGGACTGTGCTGCAGATGGGTAGTTAGTTGCTGTATCTTTCATACAGTTGCAGCCTTGATTCCACTATGGAAATTGTGTCCCATCTTAGGTGGAGAACAGTCTTTAAGAGTAGGGCTTAAAGTCCTCGAGTGCACCAGAGGAGCCAGGGTAAAGTCACTCCAAAGTCTGATATTTACAAAATCCTTCCTTACGACAAAATATTAATTGTCATTACTTGGAGGGTTGAAATTTGGAACTGCTCTTCAGTAACCTAAATGTGTCTATAAAAACTTTCCATGAATTTGCTAAGACAAACTAAGGAACTCCATGGCTGCAAAAAAGGTTTCTGATTTTTTAAAAAAGAAATTAATGCTCTTGCTGTAAATTTAGCTCAGGCTTGCAGTCATATATATTCTTTTTTATTTTAACCAAGACAAGAAAGGTATTGATCTGTGCTGCTTTTATTTTTGTTCAACGCAGGTCAGGTTAAAAGACTCTCTTGTCAGCTCCCTGCAATTCTGTAAAGCCAAGGATGCTGAGTTGGCTTGGATAGATGGTGTTCTGGATATGCGGGTTTCAAAAGTGGATACTGGAGTCATTTTGGAAGAGGGAGAGTTGAGGGAAGATGAAGACTTAGAGATGCAAGTGGACGTGCCTTCTTCAGACTCGAGTGTGATTGCGCAGCAGAAGGCCATGAAAAGCCTCTTCGGTGACGATGACAAGGAGATGTGTGAGGAGAGTGAAATCATCCCTACTTTAGAACCTCTGCCACCTCATGAGGTACAGAAATGATGCTGATCTGATTATTTTTTTATGAAGAGCTCTGCATTAATTTGTGTTTTTCTAGTGCTTAGCTGTGGATACTGATCTTAGCTCAACTGGAAGCCTAACTGAAACTGGGTTTTCATGTTTTGTTTTCTCTTTGCTAAACCTGGTTCTGTGCTTTGTTCATATTTTATGCTTATCAGTGAGGATGGTCTCACATCTACTAACAGTGCCTAGAATACAGTGCCATGTATTTATGAAGAAAATACTTTAATTAGCGTATTATTTGGTGTTTAGTCACTTTTGGATTTTACTATGTTTTGTTGGTGCTGTGGAAAATATATACTTGAGATACAGATCTTTGACATTCATACATCTGCTTCTAGTGATTTGAGAGTTCATTTAATTTAGCTTTTCTATAAATTTGTCTTTGCCCAAAATACTTTGCATGTGAGGAGATATCATTTTATCTTTTTGTTGAATGATTCCAATGCTTTTTAATCCTAGAGTTGCTTTTTAAGATACTGTCTCACAGTCCTGAGTGTAGTCCTTTCTAGGAGCTAGGTAACTGTGGAGACAAACCTAAAGTCTGTTCAGATTCATGGCAACTATCACAGAAGTATGTACTGATCAGCAATACAGCTTCCTGCAGCTATGTCCCTGGCATGGCATGACATGGCTTGGAAGAGGGGTCTTCATTGTCAGCTTTCCATTTGTCTTCAGTAATTTATAGTCCTGTGGTCTAGGCCACACTGCTGCCTATGCAGTAATGAGATCTTTGTAAAAATGGAAGGTATTAAATAGAATTATTAAAATTGTGTGTGTTGTTTTCAAGGTTCTTGGACATCAGTCTGTGTTTATGAATGAGCCAAGGCTGTCTGACTTCAAGCAGGTTCTCTTGCGAGAAGGCATACAAGCTGAATTTGTGGGAGGAGTGCTTGTGTGCAACAATCTGGTGGCTGTTCGCAGGGTACGTGTCCTGTATCTCATACTCTTTGGTAAACAATATTCTGAATGAAAATTAAGTTTCTCAGTGTAAAGCTAATAAATCAAAACATGTCTTTTGTTACAGACTGAAACAGGGCGCATTGGATTGGAAGGCTGTCTCTGTCAGGACTTCTATAGGATAAGAGACCTTTTATACGAGCAATACGCAATTGTCTAAGGAAAGCGATGCAAAGGTGTTTTCACTTGAACTTTTACAGAAAATGGAGATTTCTCCCAGTTCTGACATTTTGTAGTTTTCTAATTTATACAGGGAAACCTAAGTCATAAAGAGCAGTTAGCCACCCTGAACATGTAAATAACTGCTACTGTTTTCCTTCTTAAATCCGTTGGTACATTCCTTGTTGTTGACTTTCAAATTGTTGCGACTTGGCATCTCCCACATAACACCTTATAAATGAGTTTACAATTATGAACACTTCTCAGCAAAGGTTCAGTTTGTCAGGACGTGTTCTGGTTTCATAGATTCCCTGCCAAAGAATACAAAATATGTAAAAGTCATTCTTTTGTTCTAAAATAAGATAAGATAGGCAACTGTGGGTTTATTTGGTTTTGTTCATTTTGTTTTCTGTGTGGTTGTTTTTGCTTTGGGTTGTTTGGTTTTTTTTAACAAGTTTGATTTAGAGAACAGTCTTGAATATTTTTTTTAAATGGAGGTTAGTTGAAGTACGTTAATAATAGCCCATTTAAAGCTAGACTGCCTAAACTTTCCCCTAGTGTTAATCTGGCTCTATCTTAATGTTGTATCTGCTCCATCTTACTGATTTGTTCTCAAACTGCATTTTGTATTCTATGTAAAGTATTAATCTGCAAGATAAAAAAAGTACTTACAAGAGTAATCTCTAAGAAGATTGGATAATATTTTCAGTAAGTTTAAAATCCAGTAATTGTGCTTCAGAGTAACTTCTGTACAAACTTACAGAATTTGTTAACTCCTAGCTTTTGCCATGTTATGCAACTATAAAATTGTTTCTGAGTTCTAATTGGAATACTTTCCAAAGTCTAGAGCCTTTATCCATGCTCTTCTGTTTGTTCAGAGTGCCATGAGCCAAGTTCAGGAAGATCCTTTATCTTGAAATCTTGAGTTCATGTGATGTATTTAATGGTTCTGTGCCATGTTCCGTTCTAGCTGACAGTGAGACTTACTGGAGCTGCTGATGCTGGGAACTGACCTTACTTTTTTAGGGGAAGATGAGCACAATTTTGAGTATATTAATTTCACAGATATTAACTTACGCAAACAAATGGCCTCTCAAGAGTTTATTTAGTTCTTTTTTCCCCTGTCTGTGTGTGAAACACCGGCTTTGGCAGTGGAGGGTTGCTTTTTTTCACATAAAACAGCAATGTGTTGTCTTTGTCTATGTTTAAATAAAACCTTTGGGAAAAGTGACAAAAAATAGCCATGTGGGCTGTCAGTGGAAGGATAATTTACTTTGCAGTTCATTTGTGACAAAAGTTTTCTATCTGATCTACAGAGTACTTAATTCTGTTTGAAATAGTAACTTAAAACTGAAGACTATGTTAAATAAAAAAAACCCCATCTGCTAGAACAATATATTAAAACTGTAAAAAAACTTGTAATGCTGAGTGAGAATGTATTTTGTTACACGAAGAAAATCTTGGCTAGGGATGAGTAAATGGCTGAATGGTGCATTTTTTTCCTTAACAGTCTAGAAAAATGGCTATTTCCCTTATATTGAGAGCCAGAAGTTTGTAGAAATGCTCTGGTTTTGTAGCAAAGCTATGAAAATCTATATGATGTTGGATACTTGTTGGTGAATACTATTGTATTACTATTGTTACTGATGCTAATTAACTTTTATAAAGTGAGTTCCTTTGTACATAATCATATTGGCTTTAGGACTTTTAGCTCGAGGACTTAGGATGGGAAAAGATAACACATGCCTGTATGGAATATACTAATAAAGAAAAAAACCCTTAGGAAATCAAACTAGAAATAATGCTGTTTTTAAGAAAAGGATAAAGACAGTGCAGTGTGATCATAAACCTTTCTATTGGTTTTGTTTAGTTTTCTAACCTATTTATACAAGTTAAGCTAAGATCAACAAATTTTTAGTGTCATCAGTCACTAAATTGTGTGTTCTGACAGAGAACCCCAAATTAGTGCCATCGCTGAGGAAAAGGCTCAACTATGAGCAAAGCAGCTAACTGAGGATCTGAATGCTGTATGATACTCTGTTTCATGGCTTTTACAGATGTTTTCATGGTTTTAAAAAGGGTGTGTTGGGGAAAATGATCTCACAGTTAAATCTGATGAAGAAATTTATCCAGTAAACAGAATTTTAGGTCAGAAAACTCTAAGAAATCAGTGGTAGTTCAAAATGAGATAATGAAACTAGATATAAGAATCTATAAAATTGCTTGTTGAAATATATTTTTAAAAATACTTCAGACAGTCCTAAGTCTTATCTTTGCTTGAAACTCTTTGTGATTGGATAGGAGATGATACAGAGATCAAAATTTCATAGAATCACAGATTGGTTTGGATTGGAAGGGACCTTAAAGATCATCTCATTCCAGCCGCCTTGCCATGGGCAGGGACACCTTTCATTAGTCTGGTTGCTCAAAGCCCCAGGCAACCACTTCCAGGGATGGGGCATCCCCAGCTTCTCTGGGCAACCTGTTCCAGTATGTCACATCATTTGTAGTGAAAATTTTTTTCCTAATATCTGGTCTAAACTTGCCCTCTTTCGGTTTGAAGCCATTCTCCCTTGTCCTGTTCCTATATGCCCTTCTAAAAAGCTCCTCTCCAGCTCTCTTTCAGGCACCCTTTAGGTACTAGAAGGTGCTCCAAAGTCTCCCCAGAGCCTTCTCTTCCCCAGGCTGAACCACCCCAACTCTTTCAGCCTGTTTTCATAGGAGAAGTGCTCCAGCCCCCTGATCATCTTCACAGCCTTCCTTTGGACTCACTCCAACAGGTCAATGTCCTCCCTGTGCTGGGGACCCCAGAGCTGGAATGCAGCACTCCAGGAGGGGTCTCACCAGAGCAGAAAAGAGGGGCAGAATCCCCTCCCTCGACCTGCTGGCCTTTCTTTGGATGTAGCCTGGGATACAGTTGGCTTTCCAGTCTGCAAAAGCACAGTGCCAGCTCATGTCCATCCTGCATCACTAGCATTTATTTTGGGAATCTCTTGAGGGCCTTGTTTCCTGCAAGTACAGAACAGGGTAGTTAGCCAAAGTTGAAGTGAACAGTACTAATCTTTTTCAGAGTCCTTATATTATTTCCAGTAAAGTTGAAACACAACTTTGTAACAACACAAGCTTTTGTAGAAACTCATTTCCACAAAGTTTACCAGAAGGGCAAATATTTTGTTGAGTGGTTTGTGTGGTCTAAAATGGCATCCTCGCTGCATGCTAAACAGTACATGTGGTGAACTGTTAGTGAACATCACGCTGCTTGACTAGAATTAACCAAGGGATGGAAGAACGTGTAGTTCAGTGCAGCGTACCTCAAACTTTACTGTCTGTGATAGGTTATGTATTACCACTGTGATAGGGAGTAAAAAAAAACCTAACCTGACTCCTGCATTTTTTAGTAGAACTTGCAATAAGCCCTGTACCTATTTTCCTGGAAGAGAAGGATCCATAGAAATTCTAAACATCAGGACAAAGCAAGTTTGCTATATGAGCTTTAAAGCAGTAATAACCTGCCTGTTGTTGCATAATCCTCTTAGGTGATGCAAGCTGGATCTGTGGTTCAGCAGCTGAATGATAATGAGCTAAGCATCTGCCAAAAAGTGTAGTTTGTAAGTGCAATCTGGCAGTCACCAATTTTGGTAATGAGCAAATATATTATTTCAGTTGTGTAGGCTTTTCTTAAGGAGTTTTCATTTTCAGTGTAGCTTTTTTCAAAAGTGATAAAAACTTCCCTAAAAGCTACTTTTGACAAATGCTTTTAAAGAAATTTGCACTGTGAGTCATTTCAGTTAAAAGTAATACAACCCAAACCACAAGCTTTCTGTCAAACTTTGCTCAAAGGCTGATAACAGTTTTTGTAGAATTGACTTTGGAAAATTACATGGGGAAACCCATGAAAAGAGTCCATCATACTGTGTAGTAGTGGCTATCATGCCCTTCCTGGTATTTAAGAAGTAGAAAGTAAAGCATAATATTTAACGTCAATAACAATGTCGGAACTTCTGCAAGTAAATAACAATTCCATCTCCAAAACGTTGAAAGTTTTTATTTGTAGATACAACCAAAATTATTTTTTCCTTTGTGGCTGATAATTTTATGGTAATATTTAAGTGTCAGTTATGAAGAGTGAACCCTTAGCAACACGATTGTTAAGGAACAACTCTTGCAGTTGCTGTTTCTCAAGCTGGTGGTTTTATCAATACCTTCTTAAAGTTGTCACTTAACTCAGTGTCCTTGTCTGGGAGAAATCTCGTTAAGTTGTCTCACCAGTTCTGGACTGTAACGTTGTGACGCACAGCACAGTCATTTGCTTGACTGGTTTACAGCTCTGTAAATCAGAACAAGAACTAATTTGAGGCAATTTAAATCACCAAGAACAAGTGCTAGCAAAGAAAAAATTATTAATAGCCCAGAAGTTGGAAGCTAGCCTTTTATTGGGGTTTAAGGTTGTAGTTTTAAGTAAAACTATTGCAGTTAACCTAATCTGGAGAAACTACTGCTTCCTCTCCACATGTTGATAATTTTGTAGAAAGCACAAAAAGATGACTGGCCAGGTATCAGTGATAATACTTGCCTTAGGGTAGATTTTACAGTAGTTGCTTCAAGGTGTGGAGTTTTTTCTCTTTTAAGTCCATCTGGTTAAGTTTTAGAATATGCTTATCTCAGCTGTTACTACCAGTGTTTCTCAGAAATAATTCTGAAGTGGGCAGCTAATATGTCCTTATCAGTGATAAGACTCAAATTGTGCAGAAAACTTGTACGAGCTGATTTTGAAAGATCCTTGAAAGGAAAAAATGGGATGTAGATAGAAGTTAATCACCACTAAAACTTGGTGGGACTGTCAAACTCTAATTTCTGTATGTGCTTAGTACACTGTGATAGGAACAGGCTTCTAAGGAATGCTTTCTGGTGACATTGCAATGAACTGGTCATATAAAAAAAACAGTCAGCAAAAAAAAAGATTACCTACGTTTAGCTAACAAGCCTGTTGCATATGCTTCAATATGTGAACCTGAAAAGTCAGGTTCAGTACATAGCAAAAACTGAGAGATGGAATGTGTGATAACATTGCCACCTATTTTGTAATTTTACCACGTGCCTGGGGCAACAGGTGTAGCTTATGCAAGTAATTATTTGTATTAGGACAATATTGTTGTGTCTCCTGTTGTTTTCAGAAACTTGTTTAGCTTCTGTGGAGAAAAAAGCTCTGAGCATGATGTAATCATTACTTCATAAATTATTGGCAGGTGCTCTCCAAGACATAGCAGCGAACTGTCCTTAAAATCATCAGGGAATTCTTTTTTTCTGCCATTTTACAGCTCCTGGAGGAGTCGCACAGCTGGCAGAGCATATTGCCCGTCATCGTGCCAGACTTGGCATTTGAAAGGCTGCCAGATTGCTTTGTGCTGCTGTGCTAGCTATGGATCAGCAGTTTGCAGCAGTATGAAGAGAGTAAGCGTTTTATTCTTTGCCCTTTGTAGGATCACAGGAGTTAATACTGCATTTGTGAAGAGTCCAACCTATTTTCTGAACCCACCAGGTGCTTGAGTTGCATTACCTGGTTAGATTAGAATCCATGCTGCAGGAAACTATAGAGAAATTACATTTTTGATGTATTCTGGTAAAATTTTTATCAGAATCAATGTTTGGAGTCACTCTATATAGCCTGCTTTTCATGTTTTATGTAATTTTATTACGTTTCAGTATTTCTTTCATAATCTCCCTGATTTTACTAATGCACAATATTGCAAAAGCACTATAAAACTAGTCAACAGACTTGAAATCATTTGTGTATCTCTAAACCTCTTATGCTGATTAAAAGTGTTAAGGCTATTAGTATTTTTTATGTAACTAGGTCTAAATTTAGTTTCTGTTGCAGTCAAAAAACACTCTGGTATTTCAAACCATGATCCTAATCTGCTTCCTCTTGGAGTCGATGGTAACAGCTCTTCAGCACAGCTTTTGTGTTTCTGTGTGTTGATGACTTGAATAGTTGGCATCATGTTTATTGTAGAAATTCTGTAGTGACTTCGTAGTTCTGATTTCTCATCCAGAAGTGTCAAAATACTACCTTGGTTGTGAAATAGGATTTTAATTACTTTGGGGCATTGTTTTCATTAATGCTTGACTTTTTAAAATGTGATTTGAGTAGCTCATAGGCTACTGCTCCATTAGTTGGGAGGACAGGACTGTTAATATTTTTCCTTATGTTAAATTCTTCTGGTTCTTGTATAGAGAGGCAAAAAGAGAAAAAAATGTTTAACTGGAAGAAGTAGAAAACATGTTTGTCTACACCTTCCAAACTGAATAGCTGTAAAATACCTGCATGACAGCCTCATCCTGCAAAACTGCACCTGTTAATTCATTCTGTATAGCCTGATCTTACTCTTTGAGCAACTGAATTATTATAAAAAAAGAGATAAAGTCATGCCATCACCTATGAATGACTTTATTTCCTGCAATATTGTGCATTGGCTTTGGTCAGTTATAATGTGTAGTTTTAATTTCACATGTGCACGAGTTTCGTGTCATAGCTGACAGCTTGCTGCAAAAAAACAGCTTACAACAACAACAGCAAAAGACTGCTAGTGATTTAGGTATTAGAATATATAGTGAAGGAAATCATGAGCTTTGTGTTCAAAGAGCCTGAACATTTGCCTGGTAGTCTTGCTGCTATTTACATATAAAAACAAGTGCCTTTATGATCATGTATGGAAATGGGTAATTTCCGTGATTTTTTTTAAAATACAAAATTGAAGGTTATATTTCTAGTGCATGTGTGCATGGTCTCAAAAGCAGCTAGAGATGACATTGCATTGTATGAGCTGGATATATGAGAGTAAATAGTTACATACCTAAGAGTACAGCACTTCAGTGCTTCACATTTCTGGAGATTTTGCTCCTGCACTTGCAGGGCTTCTCAGCTGACTGTTTTCTAAGAAACAAACAGCTTCCAAATTGCAAAGTTAGTGTTTTGATCTGTGAATAAAATTTTCCTTTCCTTTTCAGAACATGGGCTCTAACAATGTTGAAATAGTTCTAAAATAACTCCTCCAGTTACAGGGCAATAGGTTTTCTATCAAGCTGAGCGTTTCTTTGAGACTGGGGAAGCATATCTGACTTGGTATTCTTGGTTTGGAAATAAGGTATGGATGGGGTGAAGAAAGAGCTTTAGTCAACATGGAAGGAAGGAGAAATAACCAAAATTGTGATGACTCTTCTGGGGAGATGATGTTCTGCTTTGCTTGAGAGGGTTATGGATGTCTTGTCAACTATTCCCCATAGAATTAAGACTGAGTTTGAGATTTGGAAAGTTTTAGTGGCTGATTTTTCAGTGTCTGAAGGCCTGTTGAGTCAGAAGAAATTAATGGTGTATGTTTTTCTCCAGGATGAGATTAGGTTAGGATTCTGAACAGCATCAGAAAGAGTTAAATTCATGGATCACACAGCAGAGTTTGCATGTCTAGGTTTGATGGCTGCAAGTTGCTTAAGAAGTGTTCTGTGATTTATAGTTTAGGTAATGGCCAAGGAAAGGATTTGGGGCACCAGGGTTACAAATTCAAATTTTGTACAGAGTCTCATGGTGAGAGAAGCAAAAATGAGGTTTGGTACTGATAATACAAATGGAGGACAGCACTGAAGGCAAGTCATGGGTATTCTTGGTAACTTATGCCTTACCAACTGATACTGGGTTGACACCAACAGAAGTTACAAGACTTATTTCTTGTCTATTCATGAACTTTTAAATATATGCAGGGCTCCCATGTCACTGGTCAAAGTGTTAGTCTGTATGGTTTTGAATACACAGCTATGTGTATTCAAGACCAAGTTGTTGGTCTAAACAATATTTATTTCTGCTTTTTGTGTCATTATATTGATTATACTATTCTGCCACTTAATATTTCATTAGGTAGTTCACTCATATGTAATGTAATTCTTTGAAATCCAGAATTAGAGAGTCTTTACAGTTGGGCTGCTAAATACTGAAAAATCTTCCTAGTAATAAATGACTTTTCATTATGATACTGCCTTTTTAAAAATTCCTTGAGCTTTCTGAAGTTGAGTTTCAAACAGTACTAATTTCCTAAATGGATACGTCTGTAGGCCTTCATTTCTGATTGCAAATGCGCTGCCACGTGTTCTGTGTATTGTGGCTCTAAAAGGGCAGATGCAGGGAAGTGTCTGAATAGGGTATTGCACTTAGAAATCTGTCTAATGCTTTCTGCTGTATGTACAAGTGTAAAATCTCTCTCCTATCAGCATTACAGCACACTGCTTATTGCACAGAGCTTTGACTTCTTTAGTGTGACTGGTTAGAACTGCTAAGTACAGCATTATTTACATTATTTTGAAAACTGTCAAGTCAGCTGCTTGGCTTTGACTCCAAGGTTTCTTTTTTCATTGCCTAGCAAATTTCTAGCCCCGGAGTTGATAAGTAGCTTATGTCTCTGTGCAAGTGGCTAAAATTTAGCTAGCAAGGCACCTTTAATATCTAGTCTGATTGGGCATCTGTCTACAGTTTACAAAATGGTCTGCTTCGGGGAAAGATGGAAGTGGTGAAGACAGGCAGATTCCTGCTTGGTTGTCTATGTCTTGTGGCAAATACCTGAGAATTACTTTCTGCATCATCAGCTTCACCCTATTTGTGATGTATGTTTATAATACTCCGCTTTATTATAACTGCTTCCTCAAGCACTGGGCTTTTTTCTCTTTTCTTCACTGGATGTCTACAAGTCTTCCACCCTATGATCTACTGTGGTGTGTGGGTAGAAGAGCAGTAACTACTTTTACTAACACCAGGTAAAAGGAGTCTAGTGTTCCCTTGCTGCCTATGGAAACTGGAGGATGTAATTCAGAACGTGAGAATTTGAGATCTTCCCTTGGTATCAATTGGGTTTCTGCACCAGGTCTCCTGAGTTCTCTGTGTATTTCTTCCCCATAGGAGTCTCTGTTTATTCATGGATACAGTGGGTGGGTGGTTGTTTTAAATGCCTTTTTTTTTTCCCTGTAGAGAGTCTAATCTCAAAAGTACATTAAAGCATCATACTTGAATTTCTTACTCAAGTTTCTTACCTTCTTACTCTGCTTTTTCAGACACCTCATTGCTTCATTTGGGATGCTCAGCAGCTCTGCTTTTTGTCTTTTCTATGAACTCTGTCACGCAACTTAATGCTTTGTTGTTTCCACTTTTCTAGGCTTTTCACCTTGTTGGAGTGACACAACACTTGTGACTTATTAACTGTTAATTGAGCGAGGAATTGCTGTTCTTTGGGCACTTGCGGCTGCCTGTATGGGGCAAGGATGCCCTTGATTTGAATTCTTCAGTCGAGATATGGGATATTAGGCTCATAGAAATTGTCTGCCTCTGCGTTGCTGCTTGTTCTTTAACCTCACTGTCTGATTAAACTAGTGCAATTCATGGAATAAACATCCCAATAATACAGTCACAAAATTTGTGGAAGTTACAAAGGCTCTGTCATTCAGTGTTTGAACCCAGAAATCTTTCCCTTGGTTGTATTTTTCTAGGAGTAAGAAACACATCTCATTTTCCATGACTTTGGTGAAATTTGGTGTGCAGAACTGTTAAAACCACCACTGTCTTTTCAGAATGTTGCACCCCTAATGATAATGTTGCTGTCTTGAATGATAAAACATCAAGGAGGTTCTAGATTTTTTTTTTTTTTTGAGCCCTTTTCGTTGTATCCAGAAGCTGTAGAAATAATTCATTTCAGAATTCTCTTGGCTAGTTACAACTAGCCACATCATTAAAAGAATATAGTAGAAGGCATTGGTAGTTCAGAAGAAAGGTACATTCTCCTGCTAGTCAGATGCAAGTGAAGAATTCCAGTGCAAACACCTCCTCTGTGCTTTTCATGTGTTTGAAAAGAATTCCCAATATAGATGACTTCAGAGTTAGAGATACAAGTTGAGCAGAAATTAAGATTGCTGTGGCTAGTGTTACTGAAAACCAGTCCTTTGTCATACAAACCCAACTCAGTGTCCCTGTGCCATGTCTGGGTGTGATGTCTTGCTTGCCTCGTTCACCTCCCCAGTTACAGGCTCTGCACTGCAGAACGTGCAGCACCATCATGGACAGCCTGTGAGGGGCACATGTTGTGTCCAAGTGCTGGTCTGAGGCTGGAGCTTTGAAGCAGGACATTGATGATGCAGGTCAGTGTGGGCATTAATGAAGCTTCTTTGGAAAAACAGAATGCATGGGCATCTCTGTGCCCAAAATAAAGTCTCTTTTCAGGAAAATACACAGTTGGAACCAAGGATACTTTTGTGCTGAAATTGCATTGTGTTTGAAATCGTATTCTGTGTCTGAACAAAACCCTCCATTATAACCTTCAAGTAACTTAAAAGGTCTCGCTTCTGATACACCACTTAAAAGGATAATTGATTTTTTCCTTTTTAGCCCGTCTTTGTACAGTTATTTGAAACTTCCTGCAGAAAATGCTAATTTGTTTTCAGTATGTGTATTTTCAAAGCATGAGTTCCTTAGCAAGTTATGCAAGCCTTTGAAACAAAAGCAACTATAAAAAGAAATCTGAATGAAACTATTTGCATAGCAATAGCAGTCCAGTTTTGGTATATATGCTAAAACAAAAGGAAATCTGCAGGGGGAAAAATACCCCAAATCTAGAACAGATAAACAAATCCAAAGTAAATCACAAGAGGATTTTCCACAATTCTATGTCAAAGACTGCTAAAGCATTAGTGCTGTTCTACTTTATTATTATTTGAATATTTTGACTTATCTAGTGGTGTAAGAGCAAGGGTAGACTGAGATTGCCTTTTTTTTTTTTTTTTTTTCCTAGTTTGGCTCTATCACCTCTAAGCTGTGTGATGCAGAGCAGCTGGTCGCTGCATGGCCCTGTGCCATGGAAAAGCAGTAAGAAGGAAAGAGCAGCAGGTGAGGCTGTTACCATGCAACCCCGACCACCTGCCTCATCCATCGCCTCGACAGGGTGGTGGGATGGGCTGGTTGTAACTGGTCCTTGACCTATGAGAAGCCGAGACTAGAAGGGGGGGTGGAGAGCTGATTATGGAGGTGTTTATGCTCCCCCACCCTCCCAGCACTCAGATGAGTGATCAGAAGTTGGTGTTAACTGGCAATAAATTACACTAGAAAAAAGGTATCTGAGTTCCCAAGGTGTTCTGCCTGTGAGAGGCTTGTGACTGCCCACCCTGAGAGTGTCCCTTTGGGCCCACTGACCTGGCGAGTGGGAGGGAGACTTACAGGCTTGTGTCCACATCCAGTGGTGTCAGCCATTAGTGTTTGATTAGCAGCATTACAGATCTCATCAGGCATCCCATTTGCTATGCAAGCCTTTGAAAGGGTTATACCAATGTATGATTTTTTTCACCAGGTAAGTAAATTACATGGAGTGTGGAATTTCTTGGAACCAAAGTGCTGCTGGGTTAGTCCTGTTGCTTGCAATATGGTTTGGCAGGTGTGAGCCAGTAGTGTCAAAAGCAGCAGATAAACACATTGTTAAGGAACAGGCACTGATGAAGTGTGAGCTCCAGCCATATGTGGAATAAATGTCTTTACCGTGTCAGTCGTGACTTTCTCTTCGCTCTTGTTGAGCTGAGCGCTGTGATGCTCTGTGTGCTCTGGAGGAGGCACATGGAGAGGTCCTGGCTAGGGTGAACGGTTAGAACAAAGCATTGAAAGTTGGGGGTTAGTGCTGAAGTTTTGGGCGACATGCAATTTCTGATAGAGTTGTAAGGGAAAGAACTTTGTGGTTTCAGCTGGTACTTAGAGCTTCAGACAGGAGGAATCCACTTGCACGGACTTTTTTAGAGTTTCAGTGCCTACCATGTTGTTGAACTTTGGAACACATTTATCTACACATTTCTTGTATCTTTCACAGTACTGATGCTTCTCTGCGGTATTGTTATATCCTTTGCAATTGTGCTACTATTAAACCTGTTGTGCAAAGGCCTAATGGTTTTCTGGGGTGGTGAACAGAGGAGTATGTAGGTTAATGTGGGGTGGGAGGTGTTAATCTGGCTGCTGGAATGCCGGAACCTACCCCAGGGAGATTGCAAAATGAGATGGTGCTGGCTGTGACTGTGTGTGTCCCCTCCGGCCCTTACCCCTGATGCCTCTGGTCTGAATGGAATTCCTCCTTTACCGTTTCTCAGATCAGAGCAGTCACATCTATTCTAGCTTCTTGCTGAAGAAAGGGAAGATTCCCATCTGGTTAGGGAAAGAAAAGAGGGGTAAGACTCACTGTCAGCCTGCTAGCTTTTGCCTATGTTAGCATTTTGGCCAGGGGAGATGGTGTCAGGCTTTGTGGCACGGTAATACAGAAATTTAGTTACCGTGATACAGTCACAAGCTCATTGTTTTGGTGTCATGTATGCTTAGGCTTCAGGTGTTGTAAATCTAGTAGACTATTGCTTGTTTGTTGTGAGCTGCATGCTCTGGTGAATTACTTGGTGAGAATCTACAAATGGTTTTCTCTGTTGCTGCAGCTGATGTTTTAAAGTAGCCAGACTGAGAGGCTGGATCCTCTGGCCTAATATTTACCCAGCTTTTTGGATGCATTTTTCCTACATCTGCTGAGATCTGTTCTCTGTATGAAAATTCTGATTGGGTTCAAGGTAATTACTTTTAAAACTAGTTGGCTGCAGTCACAGAGGTAAAACTAGCGCTGGTCCACGCTGTGTGAATACTGATGTGGTCAGCTGTCAGTCACTGAGTGTCCCACCACAACACTAAAGCTGGGTGTGATCAAGCTATGAGTGAACATCAGCTTTGACGTAAGAAACCTGGACAGGAACTGAAGCATGTGGGGGGTTAGTGATATAATAAATAGCCCTTTGTGGCAACAAAGCCCTGCTTGTGGCTGCCTTCTATGCTGGCAGGACAGGGATGAAGTACTTGTCAAATGGTTTAATCCAGTTTTCGCAGTCTGGAGCTGTTCGTTTTCATCCTGGAATATGATCTCGCTTACATGGCCTTGAGTTGTGGAAGAGTAAAGGTGGCTTCAAGTGCCAGATTGGCCAAGAAACGTGGCTTGAACTGAGGAAAGGGCAGCATTTTGGTTTGTTTTGGTGGGTTTTATCTACTTGCTTTTTTGTTGGTTTTTTTGTTGTTTTGTTTTGGGGTTTTTGTGTGGTGTTTGTTTTTTTTTTTTTTTTTTTTTTTTTTTTTTTTTTTTTTTTTTTTTTTTTTTTTTTTTTTTTTTTTTTTTTTTTTTTTTTTTTTTTTTTTTTTTTTTTTTTTTTTTCATTTTATTACATGTACACAGATATACTCGCAATTCCAGAGTTCCTTTTAGGATATGTGCTAAATTAATTTGGATAAAAATGAGAGGAAATAAGAGTTGGTAGTAGAGTTGCACATGCACTTTACTCCCTTGACTGACTTTTATGTAAATAAAACATGAATAAGAGATGCTGTTAGAAAAGATATGATTTCCAGCTACTCTTTAAATCTTCTGAGTGTGTCAGAAGTTCAGGAATCTTCTGACATAGACCATCCTAATATTCACCTTACCTTGACTTGAATGGTGAGTTACAGGCACTCAGGCATTAGTGTAGGGGCATACGGAGAAAGTGGGAACATGAGCCCTTTCCCTAATAAATGGTTGTGTTAAGGCTCACATGATGTTAGTGATATCATTTCAGTCACATGTTGATGTGTGAAGTGTGTAACTTTTTTTTCAGATGAACCTGAATTTTCTCTTAAAGTGGTAGGAGATATTTGCAGAGAGCAAAAGAACTCAGCTGGCCAAACTTTGCTCAGCCTTGCGATCAGAAGCATTAGAACTAGGATGGCCATAGAAAGGCACTGAAGTCAGAGCATTTCCTCAGCTGCTAGCAAACACTTGTCCTTTCACCCCTAAGGGGATGAGGGAAATCATTAAGGAAAAAGAAATCATGAAAAATTGAAAACCAAGGCTGTACCATGTTCAGGGAGTGGACTTAATTGGTTGCATTGGGAAATCATCAAGAAAAGTCCCTTCTTTTGATTTGACTCACT
This sequence comes from Empidonax traillii, assembly GCF_003031625.1. Classification (NCBI taxonomy): domain Eukaryota; kingdom Metazoa; phylum Chordata; class Aves; order Passeriformes; family Tyrannidae; genus Empidonax; species Empidonax traillii. The sequence goes on along the minus strand of NW_020955357.1, from coordinate 7,128 downwards.
CCAGATTGTTTTTCTCAAGTTGTCACTTGCCTGTGTGTGTGGTAGATTAAATGGCATCTGTTTCGTGTTGCTGTAGAAGTATGCCTGAACAAGGGAAGTGAAGCATTTGGTTGATCACATCTTTTTTTTTCCTGGTACGAGGTCTCCAAGGGATCATCCAATAAAAACTGGAAAGGGCTACTATTAGAAATAAAAGCAGAGCCCTTGAAATCAAAAGATGCTCATGCATAGTTATAAAG
>NW_020955357.1:0-5927 GCF_003031625.1 Empidonax traillii | reverse complement strand
TTTCGTGTTGCTGTAGAAGTATGCCTGAACAAGGGAAGTGAAGCATTTGGTTGATCACATCTTTTTTTTTCCTGGTACGAGGTCTCCAAGGGATCATCCAATAAAAACTGGAAAGGGCTACTATTAGAAATAAAAGCAGAGCCCTTGAAATCAAAAGATGCTCATGCATAGTTATAAAGCCCACACAGAGATGGAAAACCAAAGCCAAATAGCAAATGGTCTCATTTGCCTCTCCGGGATTTTCGGTTGCCAGTAATGCTATATCATTTTGCCTCAAGGAATAAGATGCTGCGTGCTTCCGTGTGCCTTTTGCAGAGACAGAAATTCCACAAACCCTGGTGGGTTGACCCTGGCCAGCATTTAAGCACCCACACAGCTGCTTGCTCACCTCCTCCCCCGAGGGGGTGGGAAAGAGAATAGGAAGAACAAAAGCAAGAAGATGCCTGAGTCAAGGTAAAGACAGCTGAGAAGTGAAGGAAAGAGAGTCGAGGCAAAGTGCTGTAAAGGTGTGCTCAGCATCTTTCGTGACCAGAGTGATGTACAGCCAGTCTCTGAGCAATGGCTATCTTGGAAGATATTCCACCCCCTACCCCAGGGTTTTTATCTCTGAACATGAAGACACCTGGTATGGAATATCCCTTTGACCAGTTTGTGTCAGCTGTCCCACCTGTGTTTGCTCCCACATCCCCCTCCCAAATCCTTGCCTACCCCCCGAGTGATGAACAAGGAGGCTGTGCAGGCACTGCTCAGCAACAGCCCAAACCCTGGTGCGTTATCAACACTGTTCTAGTCACAAACTCAGAGCATAGCAGGGCATGGTCCACTATGAAGAAGGTGAACTCCCCTCAGCCAGAGCTGGTACACCACATTTGGAAACAGTCTCTCAAATGAAGCAATCCTTCCTTAGTTAGATGAATGAAGTGCTGCATGTTTCATGACTGATGAGGATATTTCTGGCTATCTGCAGCAAGGTAAAATAAGGATAAGTCTGGAAATGAGTGAAGTATCAAAATAAGAACTGAAGTTATATAAACCTTTACCTAAACTTAGGTTAAAATTTACACTGATTTCTTTCTTTCCTTTTTTTTTTTCCCCCCTCCCCAAATCCTTAAAAATTTTGTGGAAATATTTTACAAATTGACCTTAATCAAGTATCATGACAATTAATAGGAGACTTTTTGATACATTCCCAAGAATTAACTCCAAAGAGACCAGGTATCATCAGCACTGAGAAGAGGGAAGGACTCTATTGCTTAAAAATTAAAGTTGAATGGGAGGAAAATGAAAAAAGGTAGGTGAGAAAGAGAAGGAAAAAACACTTTTCTGATTAAATCTTACTAAACTTTCTGAAAGCATGAAAAAATATCTAATCCAAAAGCAGAACAGAAAATCAGACTGACTTGAGGGATCTAATATGAATTTTCATCCAAAGGTGGCACTAGTCTTTTGCAGTTGGAGTTTGTGTTGAGAGCTGGGAAATGCAGATACCAGGAAGCCCTCAACTAATCCAACGCTTACCATTAATCCCAAACAAACCATCATTAGTATCTGGATTTATCCTGCTTAGTCCTTGCTGGATAGTGAATTATATAACCTTTGTTTTATTAACATTTAATGGCAGCTTATTATCAGGTAGGTTACCTCTGGAACAAAAAGGAGGCCAAAAAAATGTAAATGTGCTGCTTTATGTTCTTTGTTGTTTGTTTGAATGATTTTTAAAGACCTTTAAAAGACGTGAGTGGATATTTCATGACAGTTCCATAAATAAACTAACTTAAAACTCACCGAGTACATTGCACGTCAAGAAGCGTTTGAAAAATTACATGGACCTTTTCTGCTTAACTAGCAGACAATGTTGATAACATAACTTAGAAAAGGACTACAAAAACTTATCTTTTTGGTATGAAAGAATTTGATGTGATATTCAGGAGCAAAAATAGATACTTTAAAGTCTTTTCAATTAATTCCTATTCTTGTGTCCTCATACAGTGTTGCAGACTGATTTTAGTAGGTGTGGTATGAATAAGATGACAAAACTTCTGCAGTCATGAAGTATGGCTCATTGTGCTCAAGATCTTGCCCTATTTAGGGGAAGGAGTTGATGCTGGAATTGTAAACAAAAGTCACCAGATGAGCATTGCAGGGACGGGAAAGGATTTTGATGTTAAAAAATGTGGAGGCAACCAGTGCCATAAGATATTAAGATTTTTACGTGCATATGATGCAGTGTTGCAGTGGCTGGTAAGCACGCACTTTTGGAGTACTTATCAGAGTTGCACCAGAATAAATGCTGATAAAAAGGAGAAAAATTTTTTATAATCCATGATGTAAACATGTATGCTGAGCAGCAGACCTGCAGCAATACTCTCTGATTTGAGCACGTATAATGTGTGAGAAGAGAATGTGTTTAATTCTATTTACCAGATGTTTGCTTTCAATTTCTCTCTCATTTTTTCCCAAATGATAACGGTTCATTATCAAATTGTCAACATTTTCTCGGTATTGATAAGACTCCAGAGATGGGAGAAGTCCCAGCAGTCAATGTACAGCATTATTTCATGCCCATGCTGAAACAGATGCAGTAACAGAGGTTCTACAGCAAAACCACAGGCTGGACAGTCCTGACTGGATGTGAAACCTGAGGAAGCTCAGTGAAGACCTGAAGCCCATTTTCCGCTGAGCCTTTGTGTGCTGAGGTTATTCACACAGCAGGTCAGCTCCTGCAAGAGGCTGAAGATTTTAATTGCTGGAACAAACATCAGGAAGCTGTTTGCTGTGTGTGAGGTGTTGCATCAAAGTTGTGCCTGTTGTTTATTGCCACATCTGAGATTATCACTTGACACACTTTGATAATGATTAAATGCCTTTCCAGAAGTGACAGACTAACCAAAAGGAAATTTATTTTTTAAAGCTCTTCTTGGAAGATTTTTTTTTTTAATAACAAAAAGCTAGTTGTTCCACTCACATAGTAAATGGATGACATCTTGAATGTTGATGAAAGACTGCTACAACTGTAGAAAATCATTCCAAATATTGAGTCAAATTTACAGCCTCTGCCTTCTAAGCAAAAATACACTGAGAATAGCATGAGGTTAGAGGAACTTCAAAATAACTTTAAAGGCAAAATTTGATATAAATAGAGGTAAAAATGTGCTGAGGAATATGTTTGCAACTACCTTTTTGGTTTTCTACTGCAAAGAAATTCTCTGATATTATCTGAAACTGACATTTTGAAAATTTGGTAGCAAGAGAGCAGCTCTTTCATTAGATTAGGTGATACATTTTTGAAAATAGAACAATTTTTATAAGTACGTATTTTTTTTCCTAGTAACAGATTCTGGTTTTGCCAACAAATTTCCTCTCTGATGGTATTAGACCATCATAGCGAATCATAGAGAATGGTAATGAAGGTATTTTGATGTGTCTTCAGAAAGCATGTTTAATCTGTCTATTGAAAAAAAAAATATACTGGGATAATAAAATCACCAAATTATTGGGAAGAATGCCATCAATATCATGAACTACGTAACAGAGCATTACATGAACTTTCCTGTACCTGTTTTTATTTGTGAGCATTTCGATTATTTTGAAAAGCTCAGAATAAAAAAAATAAAATTAGGTATTTTCCAGAGACTTCCAAGAATTGAATGTTCTTGATTTCAGCAAATGTGTAGGAAACCTAGAAAACTGGTGCAGAACACTGGCTGATTTAAAAAATCTTGATGTTACTTCTGATTCTTAGATTAAATAAATCAAACAACTGCTTTTGCAAATAATCAATTTTGATTTGACCATAATAAAAACTCACTGTTTCTTTTCCTTTGAATCACAGGATTTGTATTAGTTCATCTCAGTGAACAGATCTCTGGCTGTTTAAATACTGGTTTTATAATGCCTGTATTCTACCACCTTGCAGTCTGTGTGCTTGGAATTTTCAGCACATACCAGCTTGCTGTGTTGCTGTTAAATAGTATTAGGAGACCAGCAGAAATGTGATTTGCTCCAAGAGGAAAGTAGCATCGGGGATAGAGGCTGGAGTATCATGATCCTGCAAGGTATGCTTGACTCTGCTATTGCCTTGTTTAGATTTCAGCTATATCACTGCTTCCTCTTTGTCAATTGAAAAATAGGAATGCAAGAGTAATAAAAATATGACTAACTTAAAGGAAAGGTTAAATAATAATTTATTCATCTGATAAGCATCCACGTTCTGACACTTCTACTAATCGAGTGTGCTTTGCTTGAAAGGGATGATAAAAGCCCATCATCTCTTGAAAATGAAATCACACTGGAGGTAAGAATCAAAAAGTTATAACAGTGAAGGTGATTAACAACTGAGTGCAACAGCAGTTGTCAGTGTAGTTTCCCCACTGGATAGAATTTTAAATTGAAAGTGAAAGTCTTATGAAGGCTTGCTTCAATTCAAAGTACTGAACCTTTAAATAGTGGATGCAGAACTGGAACAACCATGAGAAATCCTCTGCGCTGAGTACTTGTACATAAGATGATGGTAATATGGGTATCTGATCATCCCCTAGTAGGGAATCTGTGAAGTCTGATGCCTAATGCTTGTAATGTGTTCCAGGAGCCTTGGCTGAGAGACACAAATAATATTTTATTGTTATTATACCTTCTACTTTATACCAAACTGGATAAACTAAATCAATTGAATTTATTGCCTGTAAAAACTAAGAGTATTATTGCCTAAAAACTGACAGTGTAGGATAAACTTTCTGTTTCTTACATTTATTTTTCTGATATATATGGATAAAGGGGTGAATTAAAAAGAACATGGACGGAGTTAAACCCTTGCCCTAGAACAGGGATTGACTTCTGACCAGTTGATTCAGAAAGATATGAAACCTTACAGCACTGGGCACTCATTGATTCTGGGGGTTAATACTGAGAAATCACCAAGGATGTTAGCAGAGTCAAGTTTCTCAAATACAGCACTTGCCTTCAGAAAACTTGAATCCAGCTGGGACATGAGACTGTTTCCAGCAGGAGGAGTTGGTGCCAGCAGCATATTGAGATGGCAGTGTGCTTGGAGTGGCTGGTGAACTACTAGTACGAACTACATTTGGGTATGGGTGAAAACAGCGTCATCTTATGCCAAATCTTGAAAAGGTCTCTGTGCCAATGTTCTGACGTCCAAAAAAATGTGGGAATTCCTTTGCTTTTAAACAATTCAGCAAGTTGCCAGTAGAAGAAGTGCAAAAATACGGGATTTGTCCCTGCTCCCTTCTTTTCTATAGAAATTGCAGGAATAGAGAGAGATGTCCTACAGAATTCAGAATCCTCCTGCAGTGGTTTTGTCCTCCAAGTGAAATACCAGCAGCAAACAGTATGGACTTTTCAGACCGAGTTTCAGCATAGAAACCCATTCTCTTGTAAATGACATAGACAGGGAACTTTTTACAGGTTTGTTAAATTTCTGTAAGTGTCATCTCCATTATGTTTTTAGGAAGCTGTGCCATACTCTATTACTTTCTTTCCTAAACATCAGGTACTCTCTGTTCCAGATTTGACATGTTGGCCATTGAAGAGAATGAATTGGGCAGAGTGGAGAGCAATGGCTTCTTCCCTAGCACCAGCTGTATGCATAGACTGTGCTGGGCAGTGGGAAAAGGTGCAGCTGTCAGCAGGAGGGGTGACTCTGTTAAGGGATCCCTACTGAGCAACCAATGCACGTGAAGTAGCAGGTGGTTATCTGAGCTAAGTTAAGAAGGATGTGCCTAGGCACATTAAATCCAGCTCGAGTAATCTTCATCAGTGAGGAGAGCAGATTTATGTTCCTATGAACAGGCTGTGTCTGAAATAGCGGACACGGCTCCCAGAAGGGATTTTCACAGGCTTTGGCAGGCAGTCTCCGGAGGGATTTTCACTGGGTGGGTGTTCCCAGAACAGATCGTGCGCATTATTTTAAG
>NW_020955356.1:1591779-1593392 GCF_003031625.1 Empidonax traillii | reverse complement strand
TTTTAGAATTGCCAGTAAACATACATGAATTGCAACTGCCATGTTTCAGTAAACAGATTCAAAATACTTTCCAGTGTTCACTCCAGAGTGAAGATTTTATGCAAAAGAGATGACTGAAAGGATATTAATATTGACAAGGAAGATATTACTTTACCTTTTTATTTGGTATGGAGTTTGGTTTTGTCCCCTGAAGGGATGAGGGTAATATTACTTTCTCTTTTCTTGTCTGTCCTGCAGCATTCACTGTCAGACTTGGAACTTTATGTTGAAAGGGTGCCTCTTCTGATCTTACAGCCTTGTTTAGGTCTGGAAAGAAAAAGATGTCAAAAGTGCAAAAAACTAACCATAATGGATGGATTAAATTTGTGTTGCTATAAAAAGATATTAACCTGCTCCAAACTACATTCTGGAAGGCAGGCTTACCTGTTGTGCTGCTGGAACCTTCATTTTGTTTGGAAGGAGCCTGCAGCAGAAGGCCAGGCAAAAGTGATGAATCGCTTGTAGTATCAAGAAGTTCAGCTGCTAACGGGAAAATAATACAATACTGAGACAAGTGTTTTTCATGATCATCATCATTTTCATAAACATGTGAAAAAAAACCATGAAGTCTTTGCCACTTTAATTTAGACAACCTTGGAAGGCTGTCTACATAACCATGAGGGGCTGGGAAAATTTTGCATATGTCACTTTGCTCCATTGGGCCACCTGGATCAAAAATGCCTATTGTGTGATTGGTCATTTCTTGTTCTCTGGCTAACTGAGCAACAAGCCATAAAGGGCTAAAGGAGAAGCTAATACAGGTCTTATAATGATTGCAAAATGAGGAAATATGGGAATTAGCAGTGGTCTGATAAAGGAAGACTGTTTTCCTGGCATGAATCTTTGCTGTGTATGACTTTTAATTTCAGTACATGACTTTAGTAACTTGTCAGGGCTGCTTCTCATGCAGAACCAAAGTATTCCTCTCAACTCTGTAAAGCTCAAACATAAGATGATGATTCACTCTTTCAGTGCTTCCAGTCAGCTAGTCCCTGCTTTCCTCCTATATCCTCCAAACGATCCTTAGCCTGCATGTTTCCTATTCTATATTGCTTTTGCACCGGTTCCCTCTAACCACTGAGTTTCAGAATTCCATCTCCCTTTTTTTTCCCACAGCCATAGTAGTCTTTTTCTAAACTTGGCCTGCTCGGTTCTTGCTCATCTACCCCTAACTACTGCTTATTCCATTTAGGTTTTTCTTGAGAATTTTGCTCAATCCACCCCTCATTCATAGCACAATTCTTCAGCTTTGCATCCAAAGCTCATGGTGCTTCCACATTGAATTATGTCTGCAAAGGCTTCTTCCTCCTGAAGAAGATACAAAAATGTTGCCAAACTCAGTAGATTACCTCTACTGAGTTTTTTAATCTTGTCTGGAGGGAAAGTCACGCTTTCTTTTTTTTGAACTGGAGGAAGTTCCATAGACAGTGCTTCCACATCAGGAAACTAGAGAAAAGTAAGAAAAAGGGGTTATGTTTCTCAAATAAACATTTAGAAAAAGCAAATAGCAGACACACTCCTCCCCCTGCAAAAAAAAAAAAAAAAAAAAAAAAAAAAAAAAAAAAAAAAAAAAA
>NW_020955356.1:1585774-1591368 GCF_003031625.1 Empidonax traillii | reverse complement strand
AAAAAAAAAAAAAAAAAAAAAAAAAAAAAAAAAAAAAAAAAAAAAAAAAAAAAAAAAAAAAAAAAAAAAAAAAAAAAAAAAAAAAAAAAAAAAAAAAAAAAAAAAAAAAAAAAAAAAAAAAAAAAAAAAAAAAAAGGAAAAAATAAAAAAAAGAGCATAAAGGAAACAAATAAGTAGAACCAAAGTGGTAACTATAAAAAGGATAAACAGTTACCTCAGATTCCAACGTACATTTCTGTGTATGTTTTATGCACTTACAGTATTTATCAGGTGAGATTACAACAGGAAAGCTCCTAAGGTCACCTCTAACTTAGGATTGTTAGTTTTACTCATTACCTAATAATGTATTAGCAGGGAGAGGTTTTGAGGGATAAGTGAAAAGGCCTGAGGTTTAGCTTTGCTCTGAATCAGAGTCTCTCCAGAGTTTATAGAAAGAATTTTACAGAGCTTTTACTCAGTAAACATATACTATATTCAAGATAAGTTTCTTTTTGACAAGGGCATATAATTCCCAGTATTAATTCTGCCACAACTGTCCTTTGTAATGGTTTCTTGAGATAAACTGATGCTGAGATCTAATAAACCCACAACTCTGGGAGTATGGCAGATACTACCTAGCCTAACACAAACTCTTCCCATTTTCAGCTGCATTACCTTTTTTTCGAAAAATTCTTTGCTGAATTCTGATTCAAAATATGGAAGAAATCTTTTGTTTCTTATTGCCATTAAGGTCTCTTTTTCTTCCTCAAGTTCTTTCCTATGTATGATTTTTACACCATTGGTAAGGGAAAAAAAGAAAAAAGCATTATAACTGAGTTCACCCTGTTTATCAGTACTACACATCAAGAAATGGAATTGGTAAAGACAAGTGGCATTTTTTCCCCCTGGTTAATCACACATGGAGTGATATTCTCGTTACTGGCAATTTTCTCAGTGATGGATCAAGAATGGACTGGTCTGATCAAAATGCATGTGGATAGTGGAGAGTGGATTGGGTGCTATGAAGAGCTCCTCCTCTGAACGTGCTCCATTGCTCTAAATCTCATGGAACATGTCTGGGACTGCCAGTAGTGTCTTTTCAAACTTCCAACAAACATTAAACCTAGGAACTGGTATTTCAGATCCGCTGCTGAATTTTGGAACACAAAATTCATCTAATTTCCTTATTTTATCACAGGAAAACTTGATGGCTCTGTGGATACAGAAAAAAATATTCAACCTTCTGAAGGCAAGATTCACCAGCGTAAAGACTAGTTATGTTCAACTTCATATAGCCCAGTTTTACACTACTAGAGTTTCACTGACTTGCAACCATGAAATTATCACTCTTAATCATACTTAATCTGGTTTTAAAGCCAAAATTGCACATGATCTTCTTGTGTTTTTAAGACTATGCAAAATAGTGTGGAATGCTATATTAAAATATAACTCTGAAACTCTAAAAGGTTTTTTTATTTCATGCAAATCAGAAAGTGATTAAGAAGAAATATGGAAGATAACTTAGTTTTCAATTGCTATTTTTACAAAAATACAAAAGAAAGAGCAAGTTTCTAATTATAATATTAATTAATCAGCATTTTAAATTATTCTGGTTAATCTAAGAAATACTGAATTTCCTACATAGCTGTTAATATAAATGAGAAGTATACAGTATTTTCCACGCCAGTGGCAGAACCAGTAAACAAAACACAGGGCTTCTGACTTCAGTCTTGTTTTGAATAGTGTAAGTTAACAGTAATACTGCTGGATTTTTGGGGAGAAAAAAAAAAGTATAAGAGAGAGGCTCAAACCATTTATTCACCATTTCTGTTGCAGAAAATACTCCATTATTTGCTAGCAAGTCCCTGCACTATTACCCAAGACCTGGTGAAATCAATAACATTCTTTACAAACGCAGATTAAGCTGGCTCATAAAATAAGTTCAACCTACTAATACTATTACCTGTGCTGTTCCAGTCTGCTTTGCCACTTGGACACTGGTGTTACTCCTTCTGGGCTGAATGATCAAAACAACCACCAAAAACAGAGAGAGGAGTGGAAATGAGACAACTAGCATTGTGTTCTATAAGCAAAAAAATATTTACAAGATACCCCTGGAAAGAAATTGCTCTTTATGAGAATATGTTGACACCTCAGGTGACTCCTGGCTTGGACTTGTATGGTTTACACAAAACAGTTTCCTCATATCTGCATTTTTATTAGATTATTCAGTCAAACATTCAAAAGCCTTTCCCAAAGAACTTCAAAGTATCTTTCAGATAAGGAAAGAGAGGCACAGAGGTACAAAACAATCATAGGACAAGCTATTAAAACACTATCATATATATCTAGAGATCCATGTCCCAGTCCTTAATGACATTCAGTAAAGTACATTGCCTTGCCTGTGTGCTTGGTTCCATCCTATGTGTTATTTACCCTGGCGTCAGCTCTCACTGTTCTGTCCTACCTTAACTTCTGCTGTTGGTCCTCTCTCTGTGTGGTGATTATTTTCTTTGTGTGATGAGAAGCCTGTTCATACAGCTTACTCACATGAGCTGCAAGGTAAAGAGTATTATTGAATGTGCATGCTCTGCTAAGCAGTGTTAAGTGTTATGAATAAAAAACATTGAAGGATATTTTTTAATGCATCTTTCTGTCTGTTTATGAAAGCTTAACACAGACTATGTTACTGTGAGGGAAAAGGCAGAAAGATCTCCATTCCAAAATCAAGTTCAGAACAGTAACAGATAAGAAGTTATTTGACTTCAATGTAGAAAGGATGAGAAGGAACGGATGATTAAGTTCACACTCCACCCCTGTATTTCCTGAAATATTTTTATGTTCTTGAATATCTTGAACCTTGAAAAGATAGAAATCAAATACCTGTGAAGAGGAAAAGTTGCTGACATTCAGCAACTTTCTGACTGGGTAGCAACATTCCAGGTCTCTATCTCCAGCTGAAGAAAATAATGTGGGCTTTCAGGGACCTTTATTACATTCAGCTTGCTTAACTGGTGCTTAATTGTAGCTGTGAAGCAGCCATAATCAACATTCTCATGGAAGGAACTACTAGTTCAATATGTATAATGGAGAAGTGCCAGTCTTTCCGTGTTTAGGTTGTGACCAGCTGTAATAAAGAGCTGCCCTATCTGCTGACGTATTTTGTAAAGAGTGTTGGTTTATTTTATGCCTTGAACCTAAACTGGGAGTCCAAAGAAATTTCCTTAGTTGAAGGCAAATTTCTGTGAAAAAACTTAGGAAATCTGAGTATTTGAGAGGTGTGATCCTACTAGACTAGGACAGTATCTCTTAGTGTTTTGGGAATTACTTAAGTTCAAACTTCAAAATGTGTGTGTGGGGTTTGGTCAGCTCTTTCACCATAAAATATAATTTTTCTTTTTTTTCTATTTTTACCTATTTTAAACAGCTTTTCTTTCCCACTTTCTTCTTCATTAATAATGTTACATTAAAACTGCACCTCCATTTAAATCACGAAACTGTAGCAAGCATTTGTTGCAGCAGTTGCCATTTCCTTTGCATAGCATGCTATTTTGTAAGAAGCAGAAATACTCTTGACAAGGTAGAAAGGGCAGAAAAATAACACTTTAGAAACTACCATCACCATGGCATAGAATATTATGGATTTTTCTATGGAAAAGGATTTTTATGGATTTTTAAAAGAAACAGACATATTAATTTTTATTTGTACATAGTGAAAACATTGATAAATGTTAACAAGTATCTTATAAAAATATTGACAAATTCATTAGGGAAAGCTTTGCTCCATCTTTTCCCTTATTCAAGGTTAATGTAACTAAAACACATGATCGTTTGAGATCAGATTTTCAAGTCTTGTAAATTATCAGGATTTATCTAGTTGCTTTGAAAAACTTGTCTGAAAAATTGATACTTGTATAAAAGCAGTTACTGTTATAGTTCTTATACCTAAGAAAACTTATTACATGTGGAAATGTGAGTCACAATATGAAATACACATGCCTAAACACAGGAATTGTTTTTAGAGGTACTGAATCTTTGATGCTAATAAGTTCTAATCACCTGTGACATTCACACAGAAGCATGTCCATAGCACATAGATGAATTCACCTTTATATTCCTTCTTTAAAAATAATATTATAGTACTTTAAAATTTACTATGATATTTTACAATTTAAAAATATAGATATTCAATTTTTTCTTACCTCTATCACTGAGATTTTCAGTTGACTTCTCCCAGTTAGGGAAGGACTGCAATGAAGAAGGAATAGCTGTGACCATGTGAGAAAAAAAAAAATCACAACAGCAGCACCTTGTTCGAAGGATTTCTATCCCAAACAAGTGTTGTTACCTGACAATGTGACTACAAGAATGGAGGTATTTCAGGATGTTAGAAAACATAAGCTGGGAAAAAAAGGAAATTAAGTACAATTCACCTGGTCTAAACATGTATTTGTTTCCTTCTTGATGACCTATGTCACAGATGGCTTTGTATTTTGTACGGTTGCTGTTTATGATATCAATTAAACTAATTCATAATCAAACTCAAATCCTTTTGCAAAGGCTTTGAACCAGATTTAAAACTCACAGTCACAACAAGTCAAACAGGAAACTTGTTCAGGAATTTGTAGGCTTTGTTACTGAGGAATTCTCACGTGGCTGGTTTACAGTAAAGTGAACGAGGGGTAAGAGACTCCAAACTAAAGTGTTTCCTTTATTCTCATGCTGCCTCTGAAGCACTTAACTGGAAACCAGAGTTCTTGCGACCAGACAGTCTAGATGGCAACAGAGCTAGGGAACACTGGAGACCTGGAATGAGTGTGACACCGATTCCAGGGTCACAGCAGGTGCACAGTGAGACTACTGCTTAGAAATGAGTTGCCCAACATGAAATCTATACCTGGAAATGTGCTCATGGCAGCCAAGACAATCAACAATAATTAGTCACTAGACAAGTTCACTGGAACTGAGCAGCATGTGAGATTCAGCACCTGGATCTCATCAAAGCAAAGCAATGTCTGCCTAGAGGATAGAGGCAGGTGGAGTTACTGACAGAACATTTCTCTGTTCCTGTTTTCAGAGAAGCTGTGACCCTCTTCTCCTATATACCCACCTTTCCCACTACCTGTTCCTCTCCTTTTTCTTTCCATGCTCTAAATATCCATGCAAATTAGCAGATTACAGTTTCCAAAAAATATATATAAATGCTGCTCAGCAGTAATAACAATATTCCTCCAGATTGTTTTTGTATTATCCCAAAAGCAGGGCTTAAATTCTTACTATGGAGGTGGCTGTGGTTGAAATAAAAGTCTCCCAGGTGCAATAACAAGAGACTGGAAATCCTAAGGCTGGGGGATATACACATTTCAGTAATTTTGGTCTGTGTGTTTGGAAATGTATCACTCAGCAAAGTCAAACTCCTGAAGTGTTTTGAGCAATGCTTCCCCAAATGGCAGTAGTACCATTCAGTAGCTCAGTTGAATGCTGAGTGTGGTTTTGCTTCAACATTAAACTACAGCACAGCTGGCACTGTTCTATCCTGACATTTATTGTTTTAATAATGGATAATGATGTGTTTTAAGGGTCATACTTCCAATGCAATACAATGTTTTTGTTGG
>NW_020955356.1:1582004-1585554 GCF_003031625.1 Empidonax traillii | reverse complement strand
GCTTCCCCAAATGGCAGTAGTACCATTCAGTAGCTCAGTTGAATGCTGAGTGTGGTTTTGCTTCAACATTAAACTACAGCACAGCTGGCACTGTTCTATCCTGACATTTATTGTTTTAATAATGGATAATGATGTGTTTTAAGGGTCATACTTCCAATGCAATACAATGTTTTTGTTGGAAAAAGTAGTTAAAAATTGTATTTTTCTCACTGTAACCAGTTCAAGGAGACTTGCAGCATTCTCCTTTTCCTCTTCTGTTCTTGGTTCTTTCACATTCATCTCTTCCAGCTCATTTTCCTGCTTTAAAAGGTTGTCCATATATTCCTGGTGGAACAATGAAAAAGAGCAAGAAAAAGGCAGATGTTTTCTTTGCAGAGGTAGACTTAAGGGACCCATGTATAGAGAAAAGAGTTTGTAGAAGTAATTATAGAATTATTGGACTGGAAGGGACCTTGAAGATCATTTAACTCCTTCCACTATAGCAGGTTGCTCAAGGCCCCATCCAGCCTGGCCTTGAACACTTCCAGGAATGGGGCATCAACAACTTCTCTGGGAAACCTGTGCCAGTGTCTCACCACCTTCACAGTAAAGAACTTCTTCCTAATATCTAATCTAAATCTATATTATCTATATTATTAAGATAAGTTTTATGAATAAAAGGTGTTCTAACAAATGTTGTTTGTGATCTGTGTCTCCCTGCTGTGTGATGTCCTATTAGGGAAAAGGAAATCTACAACATCGTAACAGAAAAATTAGGTTCGGAAAAAAAATATATATAAAAGAAGGCGTGTCTGAAACATGTCTGAGCTGGACAGCTGTCAATGTTTTTCTATTGCAAACGTCTTCTTTGAAGAGTAATGTGGGGAAAAAATAAAAAAAAAAAAATTAACTGGCTACAATATACTACTACATTCCTAAAATTCACATGCTGTAACCTTTAAAATTCAGTCTGCCATGCCATCATCAAAATATGTTAAATGAATAAATTATAGAAAATGAGTATTATGTTATTTTCTAATAGTTAAGGCATAATGAAGTTTTAACTCTAAAATCCCTTCTAAGAGTATCTTTAAAATGTGAATTAAATAAATTGTTTTACACCAACACTGAGAAGTGCTAAGCAGCTAATAAGGATTAGCTGCAAAACTTTCAGACTCCACCTCAGAACACTTGCACACGAGGTGTTTAGCTTGCACCTTGTTATGAGCCAGCCACTAATGAGGGATGGACACAAACTTTGTCAGAAGGCTACACAGCTATTTGGTAGACATGGATAGAGCTACACAACTATGAGTTGTGCCTGGAAATGTTCTATACTGATTTAGGAAAACAAATACATGACCAAGACTAGAAGGTGTCTCAGTAACCGAGTTAAATGTAGAATTACAATGGGTTAGAAATTCTTGTACAACTTCGGAGATTTAAATTTTTAAGACTTTGTGAAGTAAAACAAACCCTAAGCAAAGTAAAATCGAAGTAACAGATATCAATACTGACAGCAAGGAAACTATCTGTTAGAGTACTAACTGTGATGTATACTGGACTGGATCCCACATATTTGCAGAGAACTAGGTTTCATGAGAAATAAGAGAAAAAGCTGAGCTGCTTCAGAGACACACTTTTCTTAGAGCACCTTTCTATGTATGAAATAATTGTTCTTTAAATATAGTAGATTTCTTATTCTCAGTTATATACTCAAATTTATGACACCCAATTTGTCTATTTATCTGTTCTCTATTGCTTACTGGAAGAATGAATAAATGTGATTGTAGTACCTTGAGGGAAAGATGCAGCTTTTCTCTTAGTTCATCACTGAGTGGCTTATACTGGAGTAGCTGCCGGATTTGCAGTTTTTTAGGACATTTACGCACAGGTGCTGGCAAGCACGACTGCTCTGCAGATCCAATGCAGAGACCCTTCCAAATATATGTTCTGACTGAGGGATCTGTGGTCTTCCTCTGAATATAGAGAAGAACAAGAAAAAAAGAGCAAGAAGTTACTTATAGTAAATACAGACATCGGCAATGTGTGTCTCAGCTGTAGAGCATATGTTCTCCTTATAAAATCCAGTCTAGACAATAAAGCTGGTAGATTTTCGGGAACAATTTAGCTATCCTAAAACCTCTTCATCTAGCAAGATAAACCCCCCTTAAAATTGCTATAGCCCCTCACTGAGTGTAAAAGAAGCCCAAGGGGACTACATGTTCCCTGACACAGTCTACCCCTTGCTTTGTCTGCTTAATAAACTGAAGTTAACATTCCCACTGTTTACAGCTTCTTTGCCCCACAGAGACAATCGTCTATTGCTTTAACAGGAAAAGGCAGTTTTTAAACAATTTTACCTCAAGAGGAGAAGATGCTTCCTCAGTCCCTGACTGAAGATTAGGAGGAGCAATACCCTCTGGTTCTGATTGAAGATTAGGAGGAGCAATACTCTCTGGTTCTGATTGAAGATTAGGAGGAGCAATACTCTCTGGTTCTGATTGAAGATTAGGAGGAGCAATACTCTCTGGTTCTGACTGAAGATTAGGAGGAGCAATACTCTCTGGTTCTGACTGAAGATTTGGAGGAACAATACTCTCTGGTTCTGATTGAAGATTAGGAGGAACAATACTCTCTGGTTCTGACTGAAGATTTGGAGGAACAATACTCTCTGGTTCTTTCTTCATTACCCAGGGGGAGGCTTCAGCCATAGGATGGAGAATAGTAATACTTAAAACACCTGGTTCAAAGACATATTTTGCTAAGAATCAGTTCAAATTAAAAAATTATGGACAAATGTCTTTAACCTACAGAAAAAAACACTTACCTAAATTTAAAAAAATCTTATTATCAATTGATAAAACTTCATGTATCCATTCCTACAGATCATATCAGATCACTGAGTTGATTATAGAAGAGTTGGACAAGTTCAGATTACTCAAACCATACTTAAGAATAAACTGCCTATGCTACTTGCTTTG
This sequence comes from Empidonax traillii, assembly GCF_003031625.1. Taxonomy (NCBI): domain Eukaryota; kingdom Metazoa; phylum Chordata; class Aves; order Passeriformes; family Tyrannidae; genus Empidonax; species Empidonax traillii. The sequence continues at coordinate 1,582,591 of NW_020955356.1, read as the reverse complement.
ATTTTTGGGTAACAGTACAATTGTGTACTGTGTGGGAGTATCCCAAACAAGGAAAAGCAGACCACTGACCCATGTTTACTGAATATTAATCTCTGAAGCAATACAACATACTCAGAACAAGCAAAATTCTTCACTGTATTATATACAATCTGATCACTGGAAGGATTCCATTAGAGATGATTTATTTCTATTGTTTGGATAAATTTTAATGTTTGTCAAAATATTTTTTCCAGCCCAACTGAAAAACTAATTAACCTACTATTATCTACCCCATAGGTGGCCATCAAAATAAATATCACCACCGAGGTACTTTGTCACAATGATAGAAAATTGGGAAGCCTTGTTGTCAAGGCAAAGAGAGCCTGTGAAAGGTGAAGCAGGAAGTCTGGAAAATCAGATGTGCTATTACTACAAATGACTGCTGGTGGTAAGCAAGTTTTCTTGATTGGGATTTCCACTGATGTATGTTCTCCATCTTTTTGATCTTTTTACCTTCTTTGTCTTTCTGGCTCCCTCAGTGCCCCTTCTTTTTTCCTTTTCCCATAGCAAAATTATTTCATTCAATTTCTATGGTGGGGAACCAGTCA
>NW_020955356.1:1580036-1581681 GCF_003031625.1 Empidonax traillii | reverse complement strand
CTACAAATGACTGCTGGTGGTAAGCAAGTTTTCTTGATTGGGATTTCCACTGATGTATGTTCTCCATCTTTTTGATCTTTTTACCTTCTTTGTCTTTCTGGCTCCCTCAGTGCCCCTTCTTTTTTCCTTTTCCCATAGCAAAATTATTTCATTCAATTTCTATGGTGGGGAACCAGTCATTATTGTGAATAGAAGTAGATTTAAAAATGCAACACCTGATAAGAGCAGGAAGTGGGAAAGCTGTTTCCTATGCTTATGACATAAGTCTTTGTCGAAATGTCTTAGTACTTTACAGCTGGAAGCAAACTACATTTATCATCCCCTCCACATCCAGGGCAACCATACACGCTGTCTTTTAAAGAGACATTTTTCTTTAACATCTACCTGTTTTGCCACAGTGTATTTTATAGAAATACAGCATCTCCAACTAACTTCACAATGATAACCAACCATTTCAGGACGTAACTTCTTGCACTGCTACTACAAGGTGGCTGGGACCACGTACTACTGGCATCCCCTATTACAGTCATTTTTTTCTGCTTCTTAATATGTAGACTTTCCAACAGATAGGCTAAGGGTCAACATCAGGGTATCATTGTCTTCACTGCAATATCGTTAATGAAGACTGTGATACATTCAATTTTTTCTTTAAGGTAAATACAGGGAATATCCATTTGGTAATCAATTTTGTTTGTGTGACTTAGAGTGGATAGAGATATGCCATTTGCTTGCTCACTTTTCCATTAAGAGTGTCCTTCAGTTAATTCTCTGCTTCCCAGTGTCCTCCCACAAACTCTTCCCTTCCCATGCTTCACTGCCAGATACTTATCTATATGTGTAAAAACAGTTCCTGTTCAAATAAGTGTTTTGAAACTTTGAACTCCACCTCCGAAATTCTTTCTATTAGTAGTCTGTCAGGAAAAAAAAAGTTTCCTACCTGGATGTTCTTGTACAGGATCCTGCAAGATTGCAGTGGCAGGATCACTACAGGCCTCAGCCAGATACGTGTGTACATCCCGGCTCCGCAGGAGCTCAGTTCCAGAACCATCCTCATAGACAATGAAAAACCTGTACAAGCCAGACACAAACATGGGACTGTATCAAGAAAATGGAGCTCATGATGATATCAACGTGATGACATCAAATGTGCAAGTACAGATCACTAAACAAAGGAGGGACAAATTTACAAACCCTGCACAAATACTGTGTAATAAAGAAAAAAAGGTGATGAGCATACCTGGGGGCATGCTCATCATAAGTGATGGGTTTGTCAACTTCTTGGAGTACTGCTGCTGAACTTCTGTCCTCCTTGTCATCAGAGCCAGTGCTGGGAACACACACATTTGTGCTGCCATCAGCCATGACCTGTAGTAGAAATGATATAAAATTATTTGAGTTACAAGATACTTTTAAAACAGTCTCTCCAAAAAGGGGGAAATATCAAAAAAAGCAAATTCATCACTTAGTCAAGAACATATTAGAGACCTGATTCAGGAGGTGTTCCCTTCCAGATAGCTAGGTTACTTTATATATTACAAAGACACAATCTGATTTGAGAGAAGTTTATAGGATAAAATTAGTTAAAATGCAGAAACTTGTTTTCTTCCATGTATTTTACCTTGAAAGTATTTCCTTCAGGATCCAC
>NW_020955356.1:1575387-1580015 GCF_003031625.1 Empidonax traillii | reverse complement strand
TCAAGAACATATTAGAGACCTGATTCAGGAGGTGTTCCCTTCCAGATAGCTAGGTTACTTTATATATTACAAAGACACAATCTGATTTGAGAGAAGTTTATAGGATAAAATTAGTTAAAATGCAGAAACTTGTTTTCTTCCATGTATTTTACCTTGAAAGTATTTCCTTCAGGATCCACCATCTCACAAATAGTGCTGGAAGTGTGTTTCATAATGTACCTCCCTGCTTGTTTCTCCTCGTTCTTGCTGATGAAATCGTAAACTTCATGGGTATAAATTGCTGAGCAATCTTCATCAATGAAAAGAGAGCCTGTCCTGATAGGTAAAACCTATGACAGCAAAAAGGAAGAGGTTCAGCTGAAAGATGAAAACTTTAGTTTAGAGGTACCACAAAAATGAATAACACACACAAATCAAGAGGAGAGTTTCAGACCTTAATAGTGAATCATCCAGCTTAGAGGAACTAAAGGAAGAGAAAAAAAAGAAGATGAGGTCTGGGAGGTAGGCTGACCTTAGTCTCTAATATTTATCTTCAGGAAATTTAAGACTGTGATTTAAATATACTATACAATTGTGAGTAAATATTTAAATATTGGCAGAGTATGAAAGGGATGGAGTCATAGGATTTGTGAAGACTATAAAGAAGAGAGTTAAAATAGTTAAGGTGAGAGCTGCTAATGGCAGAGAACTTCGAACACGAAACTAAAATTTCACTGTCACAAACTTAAAATAATTCCCACCTGATATGTTCCCTGTGGCTTTGCTAGAATAGATGTCCCATCTCCAAAGATGGTACAACAGGTACCATCCTCACAATTTGTTATAACAGTAGCAAACTCAGGATTCTCTACACGCACGCACTTCACCTTCTTTGGGGCGGTTTTTGAGGGTTCATCTAAGAATTAATACAGAACAATGACACAGGAGCACATAAAACACAGATATGTCTTAAGATTCAATTTGCCTTTTCTCTCATAGTGCTGGATCTTTACCTCCTCAGTACAAGATCCTCATAAACTTCATGGCATCCTTTATCATGTAATTTTATGTTATGTAAACAATACACAACATAATTCTGGACAGTGCACTCAATACAGGAAAATTCAACAGCAAAAAATTTTTGTGGCTATCAGTGGCTGGCCAGGAAAGTGCACTCTAAAGTATCAAGTATGATACTAACCATAATGATCTGGGTATTTGTAACATACAAGTTGGATCACTGAAGTTCTTTGTGCCTGTAATACAAGCTCTAAGATGCGAAGAAATTCCTATTCAGCAACACAAATTTTGGAAAACAAATCAAACAGCTATGTTAATCTGGTCATTGGTTTCCCATTGAAGAGACAGATCAGTTCAAAGTTGTTTTGATTTTTAAAATCCCACAGGGAGACGATGCCCCTGAACATTTCCTGTTAACTCAATAACGCTCTTTTCCCACAGAACCAGAACTTCCCACTGTGTTTGAACAGTACAGACACCCACACAGTAAATGTACATTTTGTGTTAATTAAGGAGGACAGGACTTGTCTAGGAAGTGAATGAAGCATATGGAATACAACATCAGCCAGAATAAACACAGATGACCATTAGCCCCACTTATTTCAGGGAAACATAAGTTTCACTTTTCTAGACATGGTATTTTTCCACAGCCATAATCAGATATTCAGTATCTCCAAGGCTGGTAAGTCCATGGCTTCTATGGAAAATATAAGGATGCGCTGGTCCTTATATACCTCTTCAGTTAGGACTCAAATCATCTTGCTCGCTAATTTAGGGCAGATGGAGGAATGCAATGAACAACTCGAACTCCGGCACTTGTGGTCTCATGGTAAAGGACCATGTAAGTACATATATGGAAAGAAGGAAATTTGCTTGCTTGCAACAGTACAATTTTTGCACCGAATACTGTTGAAAGAAAGGAGACAAACTAAGCCTAGACTGTACTAGTGGATGTGTTATCTAAGCTATAGGTATAAGTCGCCTTTAGTATATATTTTGACAATTTTCTGCTTCACAAGATATAGCAGAGATAAGTGCTCCCCTTTTTATTTTACCTGTTTGCTCACCACTGTCTGGTACAAAACGGCGTTCACGTTTTTTATAAAAAGTTGTGATCCTGGTACCATCAGCATGATCTACTACTCTGCTACCATCCAGCTTCTCAACAATTATCACTTCATCATCTCGTACAGTCATGACCTGAAAAAATGAAGCAATACTCATTTATATTAGCACTGTGATACTTGTAACAGCAACAACGATAAAAGGAATCAGGCACTGAAACTCTGAACAAGCTAGACTACTGCAACTTCATCTATTTCAGAGACTGAGGAATCACATTTTCTTCAAAATTTGCATTTGTAACAGTGTAATATATATAACAAATAATAATTTGTTTTCAAACTGTACAACTTATATGATGACAGCCCTGTGCCTTGGCTTAATAGACAGTGCTATAATAAGACAAAGGCATTTATACCGTTTCATCAGCTGGGTCTGTTGCCTGATACATGAAGAGTGGCTTCAGATCCATTCTCTTTCCACCCTCAGTGCCCACTTGAATGCCTAATGGAGTTGTTGTTATCCAGGTTCCTGCCTTAGGTTCCTCAGAATTAACCATGGTTGGGTGTGATATGTTTTTGTCACTGTGTTTTCCTGCAGAAATAAAAAATTTCTGTATCAGACTTGGTAATCTCTAAGGCAACAGATAAAATCATTAAAGTGCAGAGTTTGTGAGGACTGGTTTTGACAGAATTGAAAGAAGAACTATTTAACAGGCTAGAAAAAAATTACAACTTCTGTTACTTAAAGGCATGCTCCCGAACTAACCTTATTTAATGTTTCCTTAAGGACACAGAAAAAGTAAAAAGCATGCTAAGGACATCTGAATATGACATGACTTTGGAAGGTACTATCAATGCAAAAGAAAATCTGAATGAATTACAGCAAAAAAAAAAAAAAAAAAGGCAACCAAAACTGCCTGATGAGCCTGAAGATTAAAGTGATAGGAATTTGACATAGCTTGCTAGAATGAAATTAAATGTGAAAAGGAATAAAAATTATATCTGTTTCAGCTAAGCTCGTAACAATAGAAGAAAAGAAAGACCTGGAGACATCATCCATTCAGAATGATTACAAGTTATCAGTGTGAAAATATAGTGACCAAAAAGGCCAACACAATCCTATGGTGCATCAGAAGAAAAGGGATGGAGATTCCATTATGAAAGGGAATTGGAGAGATCTTATTAAGAATAGTATAGAGAAGTCAGGTCTCCCATATGCAGGAGAAAGAGCTTAGACTAAGTATATGTAAAAGACAACAGCATAGTCCAGAGAGCAGTCTAAAAGACTTACAGCATACCTTTAGCAAAAAAAAAAACCCAAAACACAAAAGAGATGAAACTATTCATAACAAATTTGCCATGAATAAGCAGTGGAGAGGAAAGATGGGGAAAGTGGAAAAGTGATAATTAAAGGATAAGGAAGAAAGGATATACACTAATCCCAGATACTGAGAACGCATATTAGAAGATGGTTTGTCAGAGTTGGTCTCAAACATCTTTGCAGTTATCCTAAGAACAAGGACCGGACTTGACTCAAAAAGTCTCTTTTTGAGATCCTTTTCTTTTTGGCAGCAATTTTAATTACATACTTTCAATAAATTACAAGTTAATATGACAGGTCATAATTGTTCTGTGTACTAAATAGCACTGACAGTGATCTCGAACTACACTCTGAGGTATGAAGTAAACATTTATTTGGTTCTTTCTCAGTTAAACAAAATAAGGTAAGAATGGCTATATTGCTCCCAACCACAAGTCCATACAACAAATTGATAAAGACCAATAGCAGGTTCCTTGGAACACACAGAATCACAGAATATGCTGAGTTGGAAGGGACCCACAAGGATCATTGAGTCCAACTCAGCCCTGCACAGGAAAAATACAGTATCCTCTGTGAGTGAAGCATTACTAAAAATACGAAGACTAAAAAATGTGTAACACAAAAGTAAGGTTTTAACACTATTGTAGTTACAAGGATTTCTCTTAAAAGATTTTGTGTTCAATCACTCTGATACCAGTGTATCAGAGTGTATCTACTTATTAGAGTCCTAGCATGTTGGAAGAAAAAGAAATCTGGAATAAGATAGAAATTATTTGCTGTGAAGGTAACATAACGGCGTGCAGAAGCTGAGTACAGATAAAATTGTATTTTCACACTGGCAGAATTTTCAGACTAGAGAAATATACCCTTTAAGTATCATCAGCCCTGCTAACTTGTATCTATCCAAAAATCAAAAAATGTTACCTTTCTTAATCCTGGTCTCATGTAAAAGATCTGATTCTGGTAATGGTTGTATGTTATCTGGAATTGTAGATGGTGGTAGGACAGGACCAGAGTCAGGGCTCCTACTTACTGTGCCATCAGCAAACAGAATCTACAGAAATCAAGGACATACTAAAGGTTAAAATCAATTCAAACATCACTAGAAAGTCTTAAAAGAATGTGTCACAAATGCAATAGTCACTAGAATACTGTGGGTGATGGAGGGGAAAAAAGTTAAAGCTCCCAGAATGAATACAAGAAACGTAAAGATAAAGAAATGCTTCCTAATGCCCAGTCCAAAC
>NW_020955356.1:1468644-1575176 GCF_003031625.1 Empidonax traillii | reverse complement strand
AAGGACATACTAAAGGTTAAAATCAATTCAAACATCACTAGAAAGTCTTAAAAGAATGTGTCACAAATGCAATAGTCACTAGAATACTGTGGGTGATGGAGGGGAAAAAAGTTAAAGCTCCCAGAATGAATACAAGAAACGTAAAGATAAAGAAATGCTTCCTAATGCCCAGTCCAAACCTTCCCTGGCACAGCTTTGAGCCATTGCCATGTGTCCTATCAACAGATCCCAGGGAGAAGGCATCAGCACCTTCCTCTCCACTTACGCTCTCAGGGAGCTGCAGAGAGGGACCAGGTTGATCTTCAGCCTCGGTCTCTCCAAAGCAGACAAGCCTAGAGCCCTCAGCTGCTCCTCACAGGACACACCTGCCAGCCCTTCCACCAGCTTTGTTGCGTTCCTCTTGGAGCATTCCAGGACCTTAACACCCTTCTGATAAAAGGGCTCAGAACTGCACCCAGTACTCCTTGTGAGGCCACACCAACGCTGAGCACAGTGGGATGTTCCCCTCCCTCTGACTGGCTGGTGATGCCGTGTTTGATGCTCCCCAGGATGTGGTTTGCCCCCTGGGCCGCCCAGGCACACACTGCTGACTCACACCGAGCTGCTGCCCACCAGCACTCCAGGGCCCGCTCTACAGGCCACTCTCCAGCCACTCCTCTCCTCATTTATACCTGTGCCTGGTGTTACTCTGTCCCACTTGTAGGATCCAAAATTTGGGTTTGTTAAATTTCATTAGTCATTGCCCAAAGGAGTGTTAATTGCTGCAGTTCACATATTCAATAATGGGGACTCTATTTAGCAACAAATAATCATAAAAATAAACAATAAAAGATAATTCTTTGACTAAACAGTCAAAGGTTAATGACTTTTTTTTTTTTTTTTGGTAGCAGTGATAATGCATCTGTATTGACATACTGATCTGCACTGAGGTATTCCATGTACCTAGGACCGATGTTAATTTTTTAGCCATCAAGATAGCTAATAAAAGCAAGACTTGGTTATTTATCTACTTAAAACTGGTTTCTGAGACGTATAGTCCATTATACTCAATCCTTGACATGCATGTTCTCTGTGCATCAGATAAAACCTAGAACTACCCTAACCATCCCTGAATTAATTTATAAATACAATACAATGTAGAAAATAAATGAACAACATATAGAAACAACTTTTGAGATTATTACTGAAAGGAATTAACCACTTCTTTTTTGAATGCTTATCATATGAATATATTCTTGATGACTCACAGATATTAAGTTAATATTAAGAAGGATGTACTCATAATCTGTTTATACTCTAAAATCACGCTAGGCACATAAGATCACATTTTTCTATCAGGAGACAGTTTGTTGAGAATGTACAGACATATAGCAGCTAGCTTCTTTGCATACTCCTGAAATGGTTATGTTTCTCAGAAATCCTGGCCAAATGATTTGACATATAATGTAATGAACAAATGGTAAATGGTAGGAGTTGTGGTCTACTTAGACAGGAAAAAAATAATCCAACAAATAAGGAATTATTTTGACACTTTCTGAGTCAAAATAGATGACTCCTCTTTTCATCTGTTTGCTAACTATGCATAGTGTCTTAGACTTTGAAAAAAAAATTGCTTGTAGATTACAGTATTTGCAAAGATGGTTTGTAGCCTATAGCACATAAAAAGTACCAGAATTCTAGGCAACCTAAATACATGTAAACAAAGCAAGTACTTCATTATATAGGAATATAAAGTCTTTTTTTCCTGAAAATTTAGGATACCTAAAGGTGTCTGCAGGACTGAAGAACAGCTCTGGATCCCACATGACTGTTTAGACTGAAAAAATATATGGACATTTTCATATTGTCAAAATCACCAAACTAATCCACGCTTTGGATGCTTAAGTCTAGGAATGTAGTTCTCAAAACCCTATTCAGCAATTTCCTAATCCCAAAGTTGCCTAAAATCTTCACATGCCTAAAATTTTCATATTTAAACCTCCCTATGTGCCTCAAATTCTGACACTGAACAAAGCTAAGAGCATTTTAGTCTTGACATGGCTGCATAACTCAGTAGTTACTTCATTCCTTCATCTACAAACTGGACACTTTTCTGTTTCAGTAGATAAGCACACATTTAAGGGTAACATTTAAGCACACACAAGCTGCTTACAATGAATTCTACTAAATATACCTGGGTAGATCCATCCATCAGGTACTTTATGACAGTTCCTTGATTAGTGATGACTCTTGACACCTCTTGTTCTGTTTGCCTCGCCACAGGTGTATAAAGCTCATAGTTTTTTACCTTTTGGGGATAACTCTGTCTAACCAGAATTTCCAGAGTAAGTTGCTTGGTCTGTTCTCTTTCAGTGTCCTTGTGCTCTATTTCACCTTCTGAAATCTCATGCTCCTTCTCTCCACCTTCCATAATCTCTTCCTCCTTTACTTCATCTGCTTTTTCCTCACTTTCCTTTACCACCTCCTCCTCTGCATCATCTGCTTTGTCCTCACTTTCCTTTACCACCTCTTCCTCTACTTCAGCAGTAGTGGCTTCACCTTTCAAATCTGAAAACAAACTCTGAATTATTTAATACTGCATAGCACACATTCAAACAGGGCTTAACACCCAGCATCATGGTGTCTACAGAAGGTATGAGACTCCAGGTGAGTAACACTAACTAACCCTCCTTGGCTTACTCAGTAATCCACAGACTCCAAATTTAGAGAAAAATTCAAAAACTACTCAGAAATGCTACATCCTTCTGTGAAGGTGGCTGTCTTTCCAAATGAAAACAAGGGAAATTAAAGATGGATTTATTATGGATGCTGAACTTTTGCAAGACTCACATTAGCTGAAAGGAATTTCCTAACTGTCATAAAGGTGAAAAAATGTTACTGAGTTTCACCAAGTTTGAATTTGTATAGAAACCCAAGTTATATATTTTGTCTACTTAAAAAAGTAAGTTTTTTAGCTTAAATTGTGGCAGTGTGTTGAATATACCAGTAGGCATAATTATGGTAGTTGTGTCAAGAGACTACATGTATGTGTTTGTAATTCCTCTGTTCACCTCAATTATTCAGCATTTCATCTTATGCTCCTTGCCAAGCCGTGTATATTTGAAAACCTTCTGTATGTTCTTTATTTCATGCCAGATTAATCAGAGCACATAATTATCTTCCCATTATCACTCAAGATTCCTCAATATGTATGCACCTATTAATTGCATTAGCTAGTTTTTCTTTAGTATTCTAATACACATGCATATTCAACTGATTATCCATCATGACTTGCAAGGGCATTTTAGGGTTACTGCTTTCCTGCCTTCAATCTTTTACGTCCAACATCTTGCAATTCTAGATTTTATATTTGTTTGAAAACTCTCCACATTATTTATGTTGCAAATGCTATTAAATAGACATTATGACAGACTTAGCATGGTAAAAAAATCATAGTTACATCTAAATCCATTAATGAACACATACTTTTCTTCTATAGTTTTAACTTCTTTTAAATTCCTTACTTTGCAGAGGCTCAGAAAACTAACCTTCAAAACTTTCACCAAGGAAACTTAATACAAGTCCATTGGGACAGGAGACATTCAAACTCGGAAAAGCAAGAACATCTGACATCTCTTGTATTTGAGGAGCTGGTTCTTCTATTTCTGTCTACAGAATGAAAAATGAATTTGTTTTATTCCACATTTAAAAATAATAAAGAAAAAAAATAGACCACAGATTTTACTTGTAACAATATATTGTTTAAAAAATGTGCTGTCTACCTCTCATTTACCATTCTGAGAGCTGATTGACTCCAAAGTGGAAACATTAGGTTATTTTATTTGATTATGCTATCTTCTTTCATTCACCTTGAAGAAAAACTCTTCCTAACTTGATTAATTTTAATGAGTCATTTTGCTATCTTGTGCATAGCATCAAGATGGGATGACAATAAATGGAAAATGTGAAGCAGAAGAGTGTGAAATAATTATTGAAGTTGCATATCAGTTATTTTACCCATAATCATTAAAGGAGCACAAAAGGTTAGTAGAGCTGTATTTCCAGTCTGCTGCAAACACAGCACTTACTCAAGAAGGGGACAGGAAGAAATGTTTGGCAGTCAAAATGTGTAATTCTCTTTGCACTGCTCTGCAGCGGAAACTCTTCTGATGACTAGAAAAGATGAGGCTGACCTAAGGAATGTCTGAAGGCCATGAAACATTTGTGAAAAAATACAACAACAGATTCTTAAATGTCATCCCCTCAAAAACGTGTGTGACAATGGACTACACTATGCCAGTAGTCATGGGATGAAAACAGCTTTGGATTGCAGACAGAGGTAACAGAGAGAATTTGTCCTGGTATTACCCCATAGAGTTGCTTTTTAGGAATATAACAAAAGGGGGAAAATGGCAGATATTTTTCCATGTGTTTTTCAGCATAAAGGATGCCATACATTTGTGGTTACTTTACATAATATTACTGGGCAATAAAGGCTACTCTCAGTACCCTAAGTAACCCAGGATCCTGAGGTAGAAGTCACAGAATAGGACACAAGTAACCCTCAGTTGTCATGTACTTCTCCTTAATGGTAAAAAACCCAGAAAACTTCTAACATAACCTATTTTAAAAACTTCCAGGGTTGGAGCTTTCCTGGTAAACTGTTCCAGTGCTTTACCTTGATTAACCTTACTGGCATTTTCCTCCTGGTTAATCTGAATCAATATTACAGAAAACTAGTTTACTTCAGATTATTTCTGCTGACTGTACAGGCTACCATAAGAGATGATGGTGTCCTTTTAGCTCTTTACAGAAGAAGATTATTCTGTCTCTCAACTCTAGATCAAACAAAACCAAACCAAGTCTTTTAAGCTTTTCCCACTGGTCAAGTTCTCTAGACCTCTAATCCTCATGCTTTCCTTAAAACTCTCAGTGTGGCCCATATTTTTCTTGCAGTGTAGTATTCTGTAACTGGACACAATAGTTCACCTGAGACCCTACCAGACCTGACTGGAAAATAACTTCACATATTTATCAGGCTATACTACCCTTTATTCACCTCAGTGTGGTCTTTGCCCTTCTCACAGGAAGATGGCATTGTTGACTTATGTATAGCTTGTGATCCAGAGTAACTCTCAGACCTTTCTCTATACAACTGTGCAGTGGGGTTTCTGTGGCTGGGATTTGGTAGAGGCGGGGGGCTACAGGAGTGGCTTCTGTTAGAAGCTGCTAGAAGCTTCCCCTGTCCTGTGGAACCAATGCCAGCTGGCTCCAGGACAGACTTCCTGCCACTGGCCACGGCCAAGTCAATCAGGAGTAATAGTAACACCTCTGTGATGACGTATTTAAGAACAGAAGGTTGTGGCACAGAAAGAATTCCAGCCAGGAAAGAGAGGAGTGAGAATATGTGAACAACAATGCAGACACCTAGGTCAGTGCAGAAGGAGGGGCAGGAGGTGCTCCAGGCATTGGAGCAGCCCATGGTGCTGCCCATAGTGGGGCAGCTGTGCCCCTGCAGCCCATGGAGGGACATTGGGGTGCAGAGAGCCCCCTGCAGCCCATGGAGGAGCCCATGCTGGAGCAGGTGGATGCATGAAGGAGGCTCTGACCCCGTGGGAGGCTCAAGATGGAGCAGGGTCCTGCCAGAGATCTGCAGCCTATGGAGAGGGAAGCCCACGCTGGAGCAGGTTTTCCCCGTGTAGGACTTGTGGCCCCTGTGGGGACCCACGTCGGTACAGCTCATTTGTGAAGGACTGCACCCCATGGAGGAGTGACCCACGGGACAGCAGTTTGGGAAGAACTCCTGCCTATGGGATAGACTCACACCAGAGGGGTGCATCAAGGACTGTCTCCCATGGGAAGCACCCCACGGGAGCAGGGGAAGGACTCCTCTCCCTGAGCAGTGGCAGAAACAACAACTGACCATAACCTCCATTCCTGTCCCCCTGCACCGCTGAGGGGGAGGAGGGAAAACATGGAAGGAAGGAGGGGTGGAGGGAAGGTGTTTTTAAGATTGTTTTATTTCTCACTCTTTGGCTCTTATCCTGTTAGTAATACATTTAAATAATATCCCCACTTTGAGTTTGTTTTGCCAGTGAAGGTAATCAGTAAGTGACCTCTCCCAGCTGTTATCTCAACTCATGAATCCTTAGCTGTTTTTTTTTTCTCTCCTCTGTTCAGTTGCAGAGGGAGAGTGAGAGAGTGGCTTTAGTGAGTCACCTGGCATCTGGCCAGGGTCAACTCACTACAAACTGACAGAACTGTTATCCATTCTGTAAATACATGTTCATTATTTATATGCAATTGTAGAACCTACCTCTTTGATTCTTATTGAATTATACCATATTTTATAGACTGTGTCTATGTGAATTTATCAAGTCTGTTTTGGATTCTAATCCTATTCTCCAAAATACTTGCAGACTCACAGATAGGCGCTGTATGCACTAACATGGGTACTCTTTATCTGAAGGAATTCTAAAACAAGCAGTTAAAGGCCTTTTGGCTTAGAAGTCCTCCAGACAGATGTTTAACAATAGGACTATTTGTTTCTATAGGTTTCACTTGTGCCACACAACTACTGGATGTTAAACTGAGTGCTGGCAACTCCCTACGCCACTTCCCATGCTCATGCTCTTTAAATAACTAGCTAGACTTTGGAAATTAAGTAAGAAGCACTTTTTGTGGATATTCACAGAATCCATGTTGAAACAAGAGGTACAGCATTACTTTATCCTCTAGATATTAGATACTATTTCACAACAGAAGTTCAGAATCTGCTTTTAAAATGTCATTCATCCTTTCCAAAACCTGCATTGTAACAGAAGTACTCCAGTTACAGGCAAAAGTAACTTCGTCAAATTGCTGGTCCCTGGCTTTTGAGTGGCTGCAAAGACCAAATTCCAGACCAAGATTTTGCAAAACTTTCTCCACTAATTTACTGTTTGGTTAGACTTTCCCACACAGGTTTTGGAAAGCACAGAGAAATTCTGCTTGGTTAAACTAAAAATTCAGCAGTTCTTATGACTGAGATATTAATAATCATAGGGTTGGGGGTGGAAGGGACCTTAAAGACTATCACATTCCAACCTCCCTGCCATGTGTCCCAACCAACCTTCCAGGGCAGGGACACATTCCACTAGACCAGGTTGCTCAAAGCCCCATCCAACCTTGCCCTGATTAATTCCAGGGATGAGGCATCAAGAGCTTCCCTGGGCAACCTGTTCCAGTGTCTCACCAACTCCCTCGGTCTGTCTTTGCAGGAGAGGTGCTCCAGCCTTCTGATCATCTGCAGTGTAAGAGCTGTAACTGTAAAGCCAAAATTGACAATAGTATGTGGATCATGGAAGACAAGCTGCTTTACAGCATGCAGCCATAAAGGCTAGTTTCATTAACAGCTGCCAGTATGTACATCTGAGAACAACAAAGAGTAAAAGGTACCCTTAGAAGCACTGCAAATTGTCAGGAATTTGAAAAAACACAGCTCAAAGCCCTCTGAGGAGAATATACATTTCTTTTATGTAAGTTCATGTCTTTGAATTTTTCTTTGTTTCTTTTAATTGGATAATTCTCTCACCTTTACTTCTTCTTGCTGTACCAGGTCATCAGGTGATGAAAGCTCTATTTTGCTACGGTTTGCTTTTGTAGAAGGCTGAGGTTTTCCTGATTTTTGTTTGTCGGACTTATCTTTTTTTCCCAAAGCTGGTGGAATGGGAGACACTGGTGTTGGGATTATGGTCGGAATGTGAACAGAAGGGATGTCCAGAATTCTTGCTAAGGCAGGACCTGTTTCATCATCTAAGGAAGGGAAAAGCAATTTTTTAAATGCAATTGAGTTTCATAAATGTATATGGCCACATTTTTATTTTTTAAAAAGATTTTGTACACTAAATTTTACGTTAGAAATAATAACCTCAATGGGGGAGTTCATTATTTCAGATAGAGGGATTGAATATACAAAACTGTTTAGAAAATCTTTCCTTAGACTGACAATTTATTAGCCGAAAAGACATCTTGAAACTATTGTTTCCCACAAGTTGTCACTTTGTCATCACCTCAAAAATAAAAAAATGCAAGTTTAAGAATACTCATTTACATCCAGAACACTTAGATGGAGACGTTCTGAGTCTAGTGTCTAGTAAATGATCGCTGCTGTTATGTTTTATCGTGGGCTGATCAAGCACTGACTGACTCCAGCAACCTTGCACTATATAGGTCTATTTTGCTATAATTATTCAGAAAGATTCTGATGATCTAAACTTGGTAAGACTCCTGCAATTCTTAAAGGCCAAGCATTAGAACAGCCTGCTAACCATGTCAACGGGAAGTAATCATGTCGCCTTTCAAAATAGTTTCTTGAAAATAAAATTAATATCAAGTTAGATTTTCTGTAAAACATTTTTGTTTCCACCAAGTGACACTTCTCTTTAATGTTCCCTTCATGTTCACTTTCAGATAACACTACTTCCCATAGCATTAAATTTAGGAACAAAAGTTGTTATAGGCTCTTGATCTCTTAAGAAATTTCACCAACTTTACTCTGGTTGCCCTGAAAAATGAGAAGATGGTATCTGAGGGTAACAGTAAAAAGAGTGCATTGTCAAGACAGAAAGTGTCTTTAGAAATCTTGAGAGAGATGGTAATTCCAGAGGACTGTCTGATTAAGGAAGGTTTCCTTCCTTTCGCATGCACATTCAGATTTCTAGCACTTGGAATTGTGCTCTTTTAATTTTGCTGAGGCACAAAGAACAAGTGCAGAGCTTCTACAGTACCCAGAATTGAAAGCCCTGCAAGTGCTCAAGTGGTACCAGACTGACAAAGAGAGGAGGAGCTTATTTCTAACTGGAATGTAAGGTGGTCTGAAGCTAAATTTAAGTATTGCAGAAGAAAACAAAGAATAATTCAGAACTTAAAGAAATACATTTAACCAAGAAATAAAAAAGATGCAAAAAGCTGGCAAAACAGCTTGAGGCCTTCCGTCACCTTAGCTAGGAGGAAGATGAAACTTTTGCACCCAATTCAACCAACCAGTGGGGAGAAACTACAGAATTCACAGTATACCATTCTGCATTGGCGATGGATAGCATATGAGAATCATCTAAGAACGCTTCTGGTCAGAATTATTCTCAGCACTTACGATACAAAGACCCACGGAAACTTGGCATAAGCAAGTGATCTTAGAAAAACTTCAAGCAATCAAAGAATGCCAGTTAGCAGTGCTATAAAGCTCAACATGGCAAGGATTATTCTACTGTAGAATAGGATGATTATGGCAGATATGAAAATGCCTAAACATAACAGCTGACATATAGGTGTTTAATTAGACATGTCTCTCTTTTATGTCAAAATCCAAGATTTGCAGTCCACTACATTGTGAATATTCTCTTGGTCCAAGTTTGAAATGTCTTTTTTTAGTACTTAATTTGTAAAATATATTTAAATAATTAAAACTGAGTGTACGGTTGAATGGTTTGCCACAGTCCACACAAAGATGCATTCAATTAAATGTTTTCATATTTTAGGGGCTGAAAAATCCTGGGATTATTTTCTGATCAGAGGAGGGTTTCACTTTTATCCATATGATGGTTTCAGTGGCCTTTCAAATGTAATGGAAACAAAAAGCTCTTGGTAAAAGCAGACACTATTTTCACTGTGGTTTTCTGAAGCAATTGCTTCCAGTTGCTGAATGTGTTTATTGAAAGGCTGAGAGAAATCCCTCATTATGTCTGCACAACTGCAACCTAAAGTCCAACTCTTAAAGTAAAATGGAAGTTCCATAATCACCTATATAAGTTTACAAAAATATTATTTCTTGGAAAACCAAGAAGACTCCTCAGCAAATCACATTTTCTTTGGCTCAAATTAATTGGCTGATTTTGCTGGGCTACTTAATAACAATACTTGCAAGTTTCTCCTTGCACTGCTCTGTTTTCACAGTGAGCAAAAAAGCATGGAAACCTCCTTCCATTTTGAAAACAGAATCACAGAATATTCTTGACAATGTAATCTTGAGCCTTGTTGAAAATTCCCAGCATGTAGTAACAGCTGCTCAAAAAGGCAGAATTGCATACAACAAATTATTTCGTTAAGGAGTGCACGAGGGAAAAAAAAATCCCCCTAAAGTTCTCAAATATCGTCTTTTATTTGCTTACTTTACCTGCTGTCTTCCCTGTAGGTCCATAATAGCTTAGGGACAGCTGGATTCCATTTTCCAAGGTGGCTGAAAAAGATCCAAACTTGCTCACAGCTTTCTTCTGATTTTTCATTTTTCCTTTAATTAAAAAAAAATTAATATTAAAGATAGCAACGTATATCAGAACCACCTGACCCGTGAACCAATGGCTGGTGTGAACAGTGGAACCTCAATGTGGATGACCAACCTGTAAAACAGACTAATTAGAACAGGGAAAACTATCATTCCATTCATAGGGTAGTATACAATAGTCATTTTTGTACAACATACCTGTGGTTTTTTTTAATCTAGAAATAGCATTCTAATTAACCAGATGCATAAAAACAATTTAAAAGTAACAACTAGTGAAAAGTCATACTGAACTTAAGCAGTGAAAGAACTTTGGTTTAGAGTTATTGATCCTTATTTCTTGGCTAACAAGAATGCTCAACTGCTCATTTCTATCACGTGGCCTATGAAAAACTAATAGAAGTTACTGTCTCGCACATACTGTCACAGGGACAGGACCTGGAATTCAGTGATCCATGTGGGTCCCTTCAAACTCAGGACATTCAATGATTCTATGACTGTAATTTGAGGATAAAGTAAAAGAAAGAACAAGAGTTGAGAAATTAGATCCAAAGACATATCCGGCATTTGTAAAAGCGGATCAGGAGACAAGCTCACTTAGAGGTGCAGACCATGATGTCATTTGATGAGTATGACATTCATGAAAACCACACAAACTATGCAAGAACATCTCCCAGACACTGGATCCTACCTTGCCTCTAGTTCAACTCCTTCTGCCTTAAAGAAACGTTCTGTTGGTAAGAAGAAAACCTTGGGATTTCCCATATGGAGCAGAGCTTCTGAAAACTGTGACAGGTAGCAGAGAATACTACAAAGAAGGTTAGAGTAGGCACCTAACACCTGGCATCTCCCAATTCCATCAACAGGACAAACATCCTGAGACCTTGTATGCTCCTATTTGTTTTCTGTCTTTGCAATGCTCACTGGTGAACACTCCCTGCGGATGCAGTTTTGGCATTTTGACTGCACTGAAAGCTTCTGTTGTACCATTCAGCCACTGCCAAGTATCAGCGTGGACTGATTCTTCTCTTCCTCACTGCCTTTCTATGAGGTGCTCCTGTTTACACACGAGGAAAGCCTCTCACTCGTGCCAAGTGAATACAACTTGCCTCAGTTACTTGCAGAGTGGTGATTACCAATACCCTTTGGCAGACTCCAGAATGACACAGGTCAGCTTTCAGAAGGGCAGACAAAAAGTTGCATCTGCAGAAGGGATGAAAATTTTCTTTTCGGACAACCTACAGTTACATCACTGGTGCCAGCTGAAGCCAAGGGGAGGAGCAAGAACAGGATGTTTTCTGACACTGATGAAGATTAAAAGAAGTAATACGTCTACTAAAAGTTATACTTTTTCAATACTCTTCAGTTTGGTGACAGCAATTCCATAATGCTTTTGGCAAACATACACACAAACTATTACAGACTGACTTGCTTGAAATGCTCTCAGCCGGGTTCAGAAAGGATTTGGATTCAATGCTTTCTGAGTGCCAACCAACAGCAGAAGTTACTGGACTGCAGAGAGATCTGTTTTCACAGCAAGGTCTTGAGGAGGCCCTAATGTCATGGTCATCTGACCTACGAAAGGAGGTCCAGTTCAAAAGGGGAAATCTTCCCTTTCTAGGGCAGACATTTACTTTAGTCACAATGAACATGACTCAGTTCGCATCTTCTCAGACCTTCCCCAGCCACATTAAGATCTGAATGAGTCTTTCACCAAAGAAGAAAATTACTTTCTAAAAGAATAGTGACTCTTCATTGATTTCCTTTCTTTGGAAAATAAACTGGTTTGCACATGTTAACCTTCACTGTGCTTCTACATCTTGCTAAAGTCTCTCTACACAGTACTTAAGTCAGCCAACTGAATTTTTATGGAACGTTGATTTGTCTTACTTTCTGCCATTAGTAAGAATTTATTTTCTGTTAGTTGATAATTTTTGCATCAAATTACTAAATATGTCAAATTGTTAATTTTTTTATATCCATGATGTCAATCCACTAACCTGATCTAATTTTCTCTTCTTCATTAATTTCTTGCACTTCAGCTTCTTCCAAGTTTTTCTTGGGATCTGTGATATGAATGAAGAAATTGTGGTTGTCTTTTATCACTTTCACCTTTACCAAAGTTGGACCTGTAAAGCAATGGAATACTATTATTGCTCTCACCAGGCTTCAGAACTTACTGGCACCCAAATAAAGCCTGCACCTGCAACTGTAAAGAACACTAAAAAAGAAAATTGCTCAGAACCAGACCAAATCACTTAATAGAAGACCAAGATGACAAAATTAAGGTTTTCTGAGTTTGGACTAAATATTAAAAAAATTCCTGACAATTAGATCTTAGAGGCTGCAGAAAGATCTGCTTTTTAGATTTATTGCATTTGACTAAAAAAATAATTTGAACATTCTTGAGTTATCATGCATTGGTTTCCATTGAACAGATAAATATGAACTGATTTTTCTTAATTTCTTGTTTTCTGGAACTTTATCTATCAACTGCTAACATACTACAGGAAAACATAAAGATTAATAGTGATGGAGGTTAATGAAATTTCTTTAACTGAATTTCTACTACTGAGACATAAAAAAGCATTTATGGATTAAGAAACTATGCCATCAGTTAGCATTGAGTCAAAGCAAAGCATGAAGAATTAAAGAATCACCTTTTACAAACTCTATCTTCTCTACTTGAATCTGTCCTCCATCGGATGGGAAAAGATATTGATTGGTTCCCGATATCTGAATTACATCCTCCCCTGTATTGTAGCCATGAAACTGGAAAAACAAGTTTTAGATTATCTGTAAATGAGAAAGGCAGAACCCATGAAAGAAGTAAATGCAGGACGGATCATCAGGATCACACTTTTCTGCTCAGCATTTTTTTGCTTAGATGTTTAACTAATGTAACAACAACTTTAGCAAATATCTAGCATGCTATTCTCATATCCAAATAACTTCTCAGTTATTAATGGAAGTAACTTGTTATACATGAGAGCAGAATCTGTTCCTTCAGTATCATGGAGCTGTCATGGAAACTGAAGAGTAGCAAGTAGACTGGTGGATTAACATACAGTGTGAGAGAAAGAAAAATTCCGGTCAAGTAGAAAGAGACAAAGTACAGCAGCATGGGATCACATAAAGGACAGGTAATGAAAAAATTCAGCTTTCCACTCTCTAGATTTCAAAATTCAGACACTGTATATCTAGCTATATTGCTATGCCTTCCGAAGTGCCACAAGTCAGCAAAAATTATGTGAGGGTACTCAAATAAGTTCAGATGGCAATGTCATCTGAGTTCAAAGTCTGTCCTTAAACAAATTTAAGACTAAAATATATCAATCTATGCAAGTTTTGGATGCAAGACTTAGACTATGCAAATATGAGGTGGTGCAAACTGCCTTAAAACTGTTTGGACAAAACTACTGATGAGTTCCCTCTGTTAATGTAACAGATGATTAGATTGTATTATGGCACTTCAAGAACATGAATTTTGAAAGATGAAATGGAAGAAACAGTAAACTCCTTTTACTTGATCTCCAGTGTGGACAGTCAAAATTTCAAGTAGGTCTAGCAGTCCCCCAATACAGGACATGGGACAAGTTCTTATGCTTCCCTTTCCTATCCCCACAAACCCCACATTTGTAGGCAAGAATGATTCTAAAAACATATTTTACACGGGCACAAAAACACAATCAACTTATGTTTGTAATCATGTCATATACATAAAAAAAGGTAAATAATCTTAAACATCAAAAATAATGGAATTAAACAAAACACAGTTAGGCCTAATTTTCCCTGAACTTGAATTTCAGAATAGACGATAGCTTTGCTGTAATATTGACTCTCTTTACAAATAGCTAACATTTTTCTAATTTGGCACAATAATACAAGTCCTTACCTTATAAACTTTCTCAGAACATGATTCTGGAATGCTGTGATCCTCCTCAAGTTCAGAGGCTTTTGTTGGCTCGTTCATAGACTTCTCTTTGGAATCTTTACACTCTCCATCTATTATCTCCTGCCCTTTATTTTTATTTTCCAATTGTTCTGTCTTTCCTTTTGTTTCTTCCTTAAGTTTTTCTTCCTCTCGTAATCGGTCCTGCTCCTTCTTCCAAGCCTACATTCAACGTCAGGAATTAAAAAGAACTGTGGTTCTCTTTGGCACTTCGTATGTGCATGCTGAAAAGAGCACAAGCAAACAACCTCAAGGGAAACAATGTTCTAAGTCACTCTAAGACATGTTTTCCAAACATGTCTAAAGTTTTACAATATTATGTGCTATGTTTTGCATAAAATTACTGACTCATTCAACCTATAAGAGCAGTCGTTGTTGACTACAGGAGATGAATCAGATGATTATTTGTATCTTACACAATTAGTCATAAAAGAATGACTTTGCTGTACCCTTGTCCACAATGTTTATCACCAAATCACAATGCATCTCTGGTATTAGTTTATTCCCAAAATGCCACTGTGAGGTAAAATGATTTTATTCTTTTACAGAAAGAAAAATGAGGTATGTATGCCAAAATTATCAACTTGTATTAGAAAGACATCTGAGATTTTCTGGAGTAGTTTGGGCTTTGTGTCACTTTATAGTCTAAGCACATCAAAGCACAACCATTTCTGTGGAAGAAATGGCAAGCATTTAGAGTTACAAGTTAGAGATTAGCCTAATTTGAGCCATGCCAGTTCAAGATGAGTAGCCAGGAATTGGTTAATGCCATTTCATATCTACATTCCAGTATTTAAGTGGACAACATTATACTCTGTAAAAAAGATGAGACATGCTATATCTGTGAGGAGCCAAAAAAAGAGGGAGTACAACATCAATAAAGACAGATTTGTGCAGATTAATGGATAATGCCAGTGCTAAGACTTAAAAAAAAAGTGTACTTAACTCCTATCTCAGCCAGAAACTTACTGTGTGAACCTGGGCACGTCAGTTAATCTGTACTGCATGGTTATGAACTAGATCTAAAACATGGGATTCTCTGTCGTAAGGGAATTCTGAGGTACCATATCTACATTCCCTAATTTCAAAGAGGTGTAGACAGTGAAAGTGGGAGTGGGGTACATACGTACTTCCATGAACCTGGATTTATCTTTTCATACCTTTCCAATCTGAAAACTTAAATTAATAGTAGGATATTATTCATAACTCTTATTTCCAGTATTGCAATTATGAATTGCTTTTGGAATGTCAGGTCTGACTCCAAACAGTCTTCCCTTAAGAAAATAACATAGCTCACAATGAATAAGGAATAAAGAAAACAACATATACAAAAAATAGCCAAGAGCAGAAAAACTGAGAGAACTCAGTCAAGCCTATGTAAGAACAAAGACTTACCTTCATAAGAAAGCAGTGCTATTTAGTCCATTTCAGAAACATAAATATTTTTGCCTCACCTTTAAAGAATCTTCTCTGATAATGGGACTTTCTCCATTGTTCGATTGAGACTCTCTTACACTCTCAGGTCCTGATGTTTTGCCTTCGAAAAATGGAAGGGGAAATAAGTGAGGTTATAAATATATGAAAATGGAATAATTTTTTAAAATGGGAAAATAAAAATAAAAGATGTGCAAGTAAATAAAAGTGCAGATTTCAAAATAGTTATAGTATACAACTACAATAAAGAAAATGTTAAATATTTTTAGAAATAAAACATAAAGTCTATTTGGGTAAGAAGAAACTTACCTGACAACTAATATTACTTGATAGTCATAACTGAGGACCAAATATGCTAAACAGTATATCAACATACTTAAAGACTGACTTTCTGCTTCTTGCTGTTGAAGGTTTTGCTCTTGCAACAAGTTTGCATGTTTGTTTTCTAACTGAGCCAGTACAAGCTCAATACCAGAGTCATAGACATTAGAACCTTTAAAGATAAAAAGCAAATAAATGCTGTCTGAACCTTCAAACCTTCACTAAAGAAAAAACATAACCCTTGTTCACTATGATGGCTTTATAGCATCTATTACTTATGGAAAGGGTATTTTGTAGAAGTGTAGTTTTATAGTATGCTTGGATACCCAGTATTTACCTCCTCAGAAAGATAAAGTCATCTATCAGAAACTTACTTTGCATTATAAAGTAGAAATTGCAGTGTGGGTTACAGCAGTGTCAGCGAAATTGAAAACACCTAAAGACACTGCTGCCCATCTGCATGTCCCAGCCAGAGGTGATTATCTTCTTTCAGCAAGTGAGCTACTCTGTGAATTATATTGGTCATGAGGCACCATATGGGCAAGATTCAATCTAGCTCCTGTGACAGCTAGATACCTACAAATTATGATTTAGAAGTCAAAACTGTCCTTTCAGTTTCCAAACTATAATCAGAGGTGTTAACTGGGTTGAGGAGTAATGTTCTATTTTTGTAAATGTTAACTGCTAGTACTGGAAGTTTTCTAAGTGCATTCTCAGAAAAGGTAAACAAAGCAAAGGTTAAACATCAACAAATAATTGTTAATACCATTTAGATACACAAATGAACAAATTTGAAAAAAATTCTTTTTTGTTAATAGGGGTTTTTCAGATTTTGCTATCTGCTGAACAGTTACTGTATGAATTGCTTTCAATTCTCACTACCCAAAATGTTGCCTGTAATTCAAGTTTGCACTGCAGTCTAATCAATTCCAGTTTCCAGTTTTAGCTCTTAGCCCACAGCTTCTGACTTCCAGCTTTTATCCTGCCCTTTAAAAAAGAATTTTCCTGAACCATGTTGCCAACTTTAACTACTGCTCATCTCTTCATATGTTCAGTGATCTCAACAGATTCATATTTGTATGTAACCCTTAAAGTAATTTCATTAGATAAACACAGCTATTGTAAATGTAAATTGATACTAGAGATGCCAGTTTTCAGAACATAGAATGATGCAGAACATATAAATATGTGCATTTAATTAATTCCAAAACATATTTATGCCTTTATAAATGTCAAAACAAGGTCATCCTATGAAAAAATATATGCAATTGTGCTCTGAATAGAATTTAAAGTGAAAAATTAATTTTCTAGAATAAAAAGATACCCACTTTTGGCTTTCTTAATAAAGCCAGGTTTTTTGTCAGCAGGTGCAGACAGTTCAAAAGGGCTGTCTACCATGGCTTTTTCCAAATTAAAAGACTGTTTCCTTACCCATCTTCTCTTCTTGGTATTTAGCTTCTTCCTCTTTCACCCAGTCTTCAATTGAGTTAGCCACCAGCTCAAGATAATTCCTGAAAGGCAGAATATCCCTCTATTTAACATAATAAAGTTTTCACTAATATGATTTCAGGTCAAATAAGACCTCTTGGCTTCTCAGTTTCTTATACAAGTAGGAGAGAAGGCTCTCTCTCTTGAGAGAAGGCTGGTGTTTGATAGGGTTTCTCTCCATTTTTATAGAAAATGGTACTTTTCTCTGACTGGTATTTGCTTAATATATGTTATATTTGGAATTTTTGGTTATGCTTTCTGCAAAGAGATATTAGCAACTTGTCTTCCAAAGAATACCTGCTCCTAAAGAAAAATCCAGGAAATCACAAAACATAAAGACAGTTTCAGAAAGGTTCAGACTCATTCTCCTCACTGTTTTGCCACCAGAATAATTATTTTCTTAGTTGCCCTTGATTGATATTATCTTTTAGAATAGCCTTCATTTCTTTGTTCAGAAATGAAGGTGTCATTGTACTTAATTCCTAGCTCTTCTTTACTGATGTGACAAGACAGGTGTTTGGAAATTGTCATCCAAATCCAGATTAGAGAATAGGTGCATCATAACTTGACATAAATTAAGAATATTCAAAACGAACAATTAAGTTGAAGTGAGAACTGAATGATTCAGAGTTTGCAGCTGGTATCTGCAGTTACATGGCCTCATCTTTCAAAGGTATCTGAAATGACTGCTAAGTTAGTTCATTGTGAAAAATTGCTTTCAAGGTAGGAGGAAGCCTGGAAATCTTACATGCAGTTGCCACTCAACTCTCATTTGGAGGGTTATCACAATTCTTTAAAGTAAAATTCTTCATATGTGCAAAATTAAAATGGGGATTTTGAAGAATGCATCACATTCATTTGTTGCGTCTTCATGATACTTTGCATTTATAAGTCTGAGATTATTCACTTGTATTCAAAAGTTCTGTACGAAGTACAGGTTTTGGTTATGAACATGTAGACAACACAATCGATTCTTGACCTCATGACCATTTTAAAGTTCTTGTTACATCATTACATATGTACAAGAGATTAATATGTAGGTCATATATGCAGACTGGAGACAAATACAGTTCTTGTACAGCTTCAAGATACGAGTCTCTCCCAGCTGCTGCGGTGTAGCTGGAGCCTACTTTGGGAAACTTGCATGGAGAAACTGTTGATCATATATATCATACTCAGTAGGGACAAGGTTACTCTGCTCGTATCTGAAGAAATACGTACAAGCCATAAAAACCTATGGTGTTGAAAACAAAAGGCAAAACTAGTCTGGAACATAGAGCAGCCAGTACTGGAATAACTGGAAGATGAATATACGTTATAAATAAAAAAGAGATTATTCATGTGGAAAATATTTTAGAGCAATGAAACAGTCATTCAAAGTCTAAAATACACATTCTATTAATATGTATTCTGATGCCCTTACTGCCAATATCTGACTCAGAACCATTTCTCAGAAAGGATTATTCTTTTCCAGTAACTTGCATAATGTGTTTACTATGAAAGAGTAAATAAATGTCATTAACTTTGCACAAAAATTAGTTTTGATGATGCCTGAATTCACTTGGCTTCCTGATACAGTGGCCACTTATCCTAACCAGAGTTAAAATGTTTTATATACACACACTTATCACTGCAGGTGCACATGTCCATGCCTTTGCATTCCCCTAGTCAGTAGCATCCACTGAATTTCACATGCAGCCTCCTGCTGCCTACCCTTTAAACAGTATAAATTCTGAATTTTTGGATGTTCTATGTGAACCACAGGACCTGATATCCATAAAGAAGAAGGGTCTCCAGGAGCAAAAGCTGCTGCAGCGTAACAAATTTAATTTCCCCCTTGCATGAGAATTTCCTGTAACAGGACTCACTGTAATCATAATGAAACTATTCTGTGGCTTTGTAATTAACTGATTAGCAGGTAACAGAAGTCTGTTCCAGACAGCAACTATGAAATGACCCTACAAGGTTGGCCTCTGGTCTATAAGATGTCACAATAAAGAAGCAAAAAGTAAACACAGATAGAGAACTCCTATCAGAGAGACTGTCTAGCACAGCATCTGTTATGCATTTGTAACTCTCCTGTGGTGAAACTGACTTTTAAATAAATTAGAATGATAGTAATTTCAATAAATTAAAACCCAATAAATTGATACTAAACTCACCAGGAGTCAGTTGATTCATACAATGGTAAAAATCAGTAACCACTTAATTAATAAGTGGGATTTGTGCCACTTTCTGGCAACTCAGCAGGATCTGGAAGCTAATTGCAGGCAACAGCTTGAAGCACTCCAGGTATTTAAAGACTGTCTTCCACAGAAGTGTTATGTTGCTTGGAAACATACACTAGCAATTATTTATGATACTTTGTCTGGAAATGTGAAATTACCTTCAGCAAAAAGATTGAATAAGTTCTGAAAACGTGCTGGTTATTTCGCAGAGAATTGGCAAGTATTGATGCCACATAACAGAAGCGAAAGAGGGCCTACAGCTCCTCAAAGATTCTAAGTAGCTTACACAGCACTGATGTGGAATATTTCTATGAAACAACAGCAAAGCCAAACCTTCTTATTAGCTTTCATGTCAGCTTCTTTATGAACTCCTTGCTGCTCTGAAACAGAACGTGATCAATGCCACTGGACAAAGATGTTTCTGTCCCAAGCAGAAACAATCTTTAATGTCTAAGCCTTGTTTCCAGTGGATGTGGAAGGGTAAGAAGGAGGAAACATACAGCTACTGTATTATAATGCATCTACCAGAGAACACGCTTCATTCCTTCTTTGGACGCAAAATTAGCAACTTCTTTTTTGCAGGTATCAAGAACTCCTTGCATTTCTTAGTTGGCCTTGAACTATTTCAATGTCCTTTCAAAGAGGACCAAACAATTTGCTCTACAACTCTGCAAATGAATAGCTTTTGTTTCAGGGAGAAATACTTCCAGAGGAAGTCTGGTACATCCCTATCTGCTTCTACGGACAACACAACAACAATATGCTGTTGGGACGAAGAATTATTCAGTGTATGCAAACACCAAGTAACATGTCAGATATACTAGGGTATGTGACCCGATCTCTGATGTTTGTTCCAAAAGTCTGTGGGTCACCTGTGGGTCCCATGTCATATGTGTCAGCCCTGTCCAGACAACTCAAATACACCAGGCAGCTAAACTGGCACTAGCTGTTTATATTTAAGAAACTTGAATTAGGCATTTAAAGTCCAGTGCTATACAAACAGGAGTAAGAATAGCTGGCAGAATAAAAAGCTCTGGGTTTAAACAGACTTTTGTGAAACAGACTTTAAAGACCACTTGGCACTCTGCTTGGGTCTATCTGAATGCAATACACAGCTTCGCTTGAACACACCATCTTTCACTTATGTTTTGGGAAGATTTCAGCTGTTACATACATGTAAAAAACCTGACCAGACATTTGGTGGATCTGCCCAACAAACTCAAAAGAGCCAGCATTTTCTCCGTGGACCTTTGAATTTCTGCTGATAAATCTCTTCTGGCTCTGGTCGCAATCACTGCTAATCACAACAGCCCCTTTCCATGGCAGATAATTTAAGCCTGGAAAGCTATGATGGACTCACACAGAGTTGCTTGACTTAGAACAAAGATCTAAAATAGAATACAAAATATGTCTTCAGGAAGGCACAGTTTGCCTATTTAGTATTCAATCTTGTTCAGATATATAGGTCCCAACAAAAGTTTCCATTAAAAATTCCCATATTCTGATAAATGAGGCACTACACTTAGAAAGGGATGCCTGCAGACAAATAGGGGGTAGATGTTTTCCACTGGATAATTTGCTTGAAATTCTATTTGATAAATTCAAGTAATCCATAGAGCACCAAAGTTAAAGATAGCTCAGCTGTCCCTCCATGGCATTTTAACTTCTTTACATACCAGTACATGGACACTTTTTCTACTTTCAGTCAATTATTTGGAATAGCAGTTGGATCTACACCATCATTTATACCACTTCTTCAGTGTAAAAATGAATTCCAAAACAAATAGGTCCACTGACAAAAGCTCTAATAGTGGACACACCAACCCTTTGCCCTCCTCTAACTGGTGTGCAGATTGTGACAAGGAATTAAGAAGAATGTGGTATTCTGTGAATAAAAAGCTCTAATATCAATAAAGTACTTCTAGTTTTCCCCTCAAAATTTTCCCACTGACAGTCACCCAGTTTATGCATATATAGTTGAAAACCCAGTAAGTATATACTTAGACAGAATTTTCTTTTTAACATCCTTCACCTGAAGCATAATTTTCTTGATGTGGTATCCCTAACATGACTTAGTGTGTATGTGTGAATTATTTATATTTTTATATTATGTGATAAGGAGCAACCAAATGCATTGTTCTCACTCAGGGAAGCTCAAGAGAATTCTTTTAACATAGCACTGTTTTAAAGCTACATGATTTGCTTTCTCATAAATGTGTTACATAGTGATATCTTTTAATTTCAAAGCTTTGCCCCAAGCATACCCATGCAGGCTTTTGTTGAAAATGACTGTGAATGAGACATGAAATATAAAATCAATTACCTGAATCCAACATTGGAGTGCAATGCAATATCCCAAGTCTCTTGGCACAGACGATATTGATTCATAGGATTGTGAAAAACCAATAACAGAGAGTTATCTTGGTTGTGATAGAAGGTATCAATACATCTATATTCTTGGGATGCTTTATGAAGAACCTGAAAAGGAAAGAAATAAAGGTATACCCTCCCTGCAGACAGTAGCATATGGACAGAGGCTACACAGCAAAGCTATTAGCAAAAGGTGCTACAAAACTTCACCCTCTTAAAAGGTGAACTCAAAGCATTTGGATTCCAGCAACCTGAATTCTTCAGGCAGGTGGAAATTGAAACTCCATTGCTATTTATGTTGAGACGAGACAGTCTCTACATCCCATCTTCTGAGACTGACCATGAATGAAAAAGTTCAGTTACACAAAACCCAAATAAATTAAAATATTGAATAAATATTTAAACAAGTTTAAATAATAAAATATTTAAACAAATAGTAAATAAAATCAGAACTATCATATACCAGGTAAAAAGAAAACAAGTTTATTTTTTTTTGTTATTTCAGTTGAGTCTACTTGGTATTCAGTTTGCTATAACTATGACCTACCCATCTCTGAGATTTACTGTCTTCTACATTATTCCACTCCATTCTGTAGTGGGCCCATAATTTTCAATATTTACATTGTCTGCAGGCTGAAACTATGACTTTATAGTCATAGCTAGAAGAAAGCCTTCTTTTAAGAAAACTATTATTTTTCAGAGCTATGCAGCTGAAGCTTCTAAAAGGATCTGTTCCATGATCTTTCCAGGCACAGAGGGGAGGCTGACAAGCCAGTAGTTCCCAGGGTCCTCCTTTCTACCCTTTTTAAAGATGAGTACAATAATAAACCTTTTTCCAGTCACCTGGGACTTTCTGACAGTTCAGGTAGTATTAGCTATTTATGTTGTATATGAAGGAATTTCCTAGGCACTGAAATGTATGACCAGTCTTTGCAATTGTGACAATAAAGTGGTGCTCAAAATTCCAAGAAGCATTTCCTTCACCCATGTATAGAATGTGTCAAACAAGAATTACAGTATACAAAGCTCAAGGCAACACAAGGAACTAATAATCCACTCCTCCTGAGAGGATGCCTACCAACTTAAGCCAATTACACTCAAACTCATTTTTCACATTTGTCATTCTCTGTTTCTGCAAGGTAAGCTTTAGTTTATACCTAGCAAGATTTCTATAAATATAGACACTTTTAGCCCTGAAAGGGTGAAGTAATATAACAACAAAATTTTCTATTTGCCCATAAAACATATACTGCAGAGGTATTTGCAAAGTATGTTTTCATATACACTGCACTAACGAGCCCCAAAACTGCCAGAGAGGATCACCCCTAACGGCAAGGTCATTTTGTTTCCATTGTACGTTTAGCTGAGAGACTTGCAATGAAATAGGATGTCTTAAGTTTGGCCAAACCAGGAAATAAAAACCCACTACAGACTAAATTTCACATAAAGAACTGAAAAGCAGCTAAAGAACAATGGGTTTCAGTAAAAATGAAAAAGAGACAAAACTGAATCAGTTCTCTAGCAAGAAAATACCCTGAACTCCACCACTAATTCTTTGTATAGGTGACTATATGTATAAGATTGTCAGTTCACAGATACCTGAAGAAGAATATGTGGTTGAAAATGCTCATCAAAACTCCAGTCTGTCAAGCAACGCTGCTGTATCTTTTTTATTTCTTCTAAGTAATTTTCCGGACTCACCTCAAAATACACCAAATCAAATTAATGTATATCAACATTTCAGTGTCAATTGTATTAAATTAACTTTAATCTTGTTGGCTTAAAAGACAGTATCACACGTTGCATCACAGTTAACTGCATAATGCTGCATATGTGCAGACCCGTATGGCACTACTTAATAAAAAATACAATTACTCCCAAGGGTTTCTAGTCTCAGATTTTTTTATGACAAACATAATCTAAATACTTTTATTATTAGCTTATATGTTTCTGAGTTCTGTAAGCAATTATAAGTATTTAAACATCTCCTGTGATGTCATTTTAAAATTGCTATGTTTATGCAGGGATGTATGGCAGACAGGTGATTCTGAAGACGCCAAACTACACAGTTTACTAGTCTGACCCAGTTTGACACTTTCTTTTAAACTTCCATGTTTGTACTTGACCCCTGGTATTCAGTGAGACCAGCACAGAATTATTATTAGCAGTTTCACTGATACCCATCACCTTGGAATTCAAAGAAAGTGATTTCACAGTGCTTAGAAGTTATGGTACTATTTGCCAGACATCACATCATTAACATCTGCATGCAGCACTGCAAAGGAATCCCCAGGAACATGTCCTGACATTGAACAGTATCTTCTGTTGCCTCATGTAAAGCCTAGTTGAATCTATTCCTCACACTTGCCATATCAGAAACAGGAAGATCTAAGTCTTTGTTCAAAAGAGGATCAGCCAGACCATCTCTTCCATCTTTGCCATTTATTTCTGTATGCCCTGGAAAGTGAAAGCAGAATTTTAACAATTGTTCCAGATATTTCAGCCCTAAACACTAAGGTCAGAGTAATGCAATTTCTTTAGCCTCTCTGATGAGACTGACATAAAGATGAAACTTTCTTTTACGACACTAGTCCTATAAATACATGATCAGCTCTGCTACCCTTCTTTCCTAAAAGAGCACTTTAAAATCCAGGGACAAGAAGTCCCAGATAGTTAAATAAAATTAAAAAAAAAAAGAAGAAAAAGAAAAAAGAGAAAGAACACTTTATAAAACCCATTCGAATAATCCTCTTTGTCTGACCTATGCTGGCCTTTCATAGTCAAAACCATTAAAATATAGTCAGAGGTATCCTCCTGATTCACACACAAATAATCATTTTTCTGAGCACTTTAACAAGCAGTTCTTTGCACAGATGATGTTAAAATAGAAGGCAAAATCAATTATTTTGATATGTTCACACATTTTTTAAAAATACAAATTTCAAATTTTAAATTACTCTGGTGTACAGAGTTTCATAAGCTACTGACTGAATATTAGTTCTCTTGAGAATCTGACCAGTCATTCCACTGTTACAATGAGCATCTGATATGAACAGGATCACATGGGGACTTTAACTTCTATATTCTCCTAATTTTTAAAAAATAATTTCCTTTTAATAGAATTCTTTATGTCCTGAGTTAGGGCAGAGAAAATTCACATGTACAAGAAAAGTACTCTTTCTGGGAGAAAACACACCATAAAGCACTTGTTCCTAAGTGCCTTATAAACAGCTCAGCTTCCAGATATATATCTTTAGGCCCTGCTTCTCTTGGAAATTACACCTCTTTACTGACTGCCTTTAGAAGACTGAAGAGACCTGAAAGCAAATGTTTTATCTTCCTGGTATTTGCTTTTATGCTGCAGAAGTGCTGAAACATTGTTAGGCTTGTAACTGCTATATTTAATATTGTGACTACTGTAAATGTAAAATAAACTAACACCCTAAAATATCGCCAACATTTAAAAGAGAGGCGGATATGCAGGATTCCTTTTTTTCTGCTCCAACCTTCTAGGGAAAAGATCCCATCTAAGCTGGTTGCTTAGACACCTCTATTAGGCATGCATGGGTAACATCACAAGCATCTGGATTTGGGGTCTTGAGCACAGGGAAGACATGGATCCATTGAAATGGGTCCAGAGGAGGGCCAGTGAAGGTGATTAGAGGGACAGAGAACCTCTCCTGTGAAGACAGGCTTAGAAAGTTCAGCCTGGGGAAGAGAAGGGTCCAGGGAGACCTTATTGCAGTCTTGGGAGAGACTTTTTGATAGGGCCTGTAGTAATAGGATAAGGAGTAATGGTTTTAAAGTGGGATAGATCCATAAGGAAGAATTTTCTTATATTGTGGGTGGTGAAACACTGGAAAAGGTTACCAGTGAAGGCAGTGGATGCTCCATTCCTGGAAACACTGAAGGTCAGATTGGACTCTGAGCAACCTGATCTGCTAGGAAATGTCCCTGCTCATTGCACAGGGGTTGGAATAGATGACCTCTGGAGGTCCCTTTCAACATAAATGATTATTCTAGGATCTATGATTCTATGATCACGTACTTAAAGGTGTAATTGCTTAAATTTCTACTTTTCTTCCATCTCCCCAAAAATAATCACTTGTTTTTAATGTTGCTTTTTGGTCAACACTTCTCCTTTAACCAGGCCAACAACTTCTCATTATGTTAGAAACTGCAGGAGAAAATGTAGAACTTTAGAAAATTCACTCTGTATCGTCTACAACCATTAATGTTGTAGTACAAAACATCTTTTGTCCTTATTCTAGTATTCCTACATAGTTATTCAATGTACAGACCATACAATACTTGAAAATTTTGTGATTTGTACAAGGAAGAAAAATCACAACCCTGCAATAGCAAATGATATGGTAAAACAAATACTGGATTCAAAGTCTTCAGAAGTAATGTAAATAGAGAGCTTTTTACCAGAGCCTCTTGGAGATTTTCCATTAAGCTTCATTTCCATAAGGAAGGGTTGCCTCAGCTGTCTTGCAAACATGTCTGGATTATCCCAAGGGATACAACACACTTCAGAATCCCCTCCAACCATAGATCCAGAGCTCTCCAGGAGACCAGAGTCACTCAGCCAGGTCAGCTTCAGGCTTTCAAAAGTAAATACCCTAAAGGCTCTTTCTACTTCAGCCCAACTCAGAAGTTCTAAAAAAGAATTACAATCATTAACTGAGAACGTCCTTACAGCTCAGCAGAAGATAAATAGAAGACTATTTAAGTGTATTGTTCTTGGCAACTCTGCAAAAGACAACAGCAATTTCCTTAATGGTATTGGATCAACTTATGTGGGCTACATTTTACACTGCATTCAAAGTTGAATACTTCCAAATTGCAAAATGATATGCCTAAATATTAATCCATCTTAAATGAAGTGGTTCCTACATTTGAATACCTTCTGGCTCATTAACTTCATATAAATGATGTTGATTTTAAAATACTGTGTAGACATTATCAAACCAGTTAACAACTAGTTATTTTCAGTTCATGAAACTGTTTTATTCTCTGTAGCTTCTCAAACAAGTATCAAATTTTTTTTTCTCTTCAGACAAAATTTTACCCATAATTTACATAGAAGTATGCCAGGTGCAAAGGCAATAATAAATCCTATGTATGGTTGTATGCATCAGTATCTATATAACAGTGATAATCATGCAAAGGACTGGATTTTAAGACAGGTAGTACAATGCTCAAATCAAATATAGTGTCTTCAGTTTGAAATATTTTCACTTCAGGGTAGTTGAGCACCCAAGCATGTCACATATCTTGAAAATTTTGGATATCTCATCTTCCGTTCAAATCAATCACCTTCTTGACACAGGAAAAGGCATTGCTAGCTAAGTTACCAGTTGGGAGAGTTTGGCACCATAGTATAGTCCAGTAAAGACCAACAAATTTAAAACCCATCACCTGGAATGCTACAGCAATAGTGAATACCTTATATAGCTTACTGTCCAAAATGAACATACCAACAACTAGAAACAACACAGCGAGTGTAAATCAATCCAACATATGGGACTTCAGGATGAAATTGCTGGGAAAGTACCTTCAAATCCTGTGCCTTACATGATGATATAAATGTAGCCATGGGGATTTGAATGTTTATATTTCTTAGTAGTCTAGAGAGGACTTTTGATACTACCTAAGGGTATTTATGTAGGCTTTGGGATTCTTTCCAAGTGTACTTCATGGTAGAAAGCACTCCAAGGAAAGGTAACTGCAGAAGTGATTATGGTTGAAGAAGTGAATGTATTCTTGATTTGATAAATGGACTGTTATAACGTGGTTTCTTTTTTAATACCAACACTTACACAGAATACATTCTGAAAGGTATTTATTGTTAAATAAAAATTGTCTCCCTCAGACATATGTGCTCCTCCTCCAAAAGGGTGTGGATTAATAAATATACAATTTACATCAGTGTCTCTCAAAATGCATTACACATCCTAGGATCAAAGTTGCAATTTTTACAGCTTTTTCTTCCTTAGAATTAGTGACTGTTTGTATGTTTATGAATTTAAATAAATAAAGGAGTTCTAACATACTTCCAGTTCTTACTCATGCAGTATTTAATGCTCATATAGTCTTCTCATTAACCATGAAACTGAGGTCTGAAATTAGGGTTAACTTGTGTATAGTAGGCTATAAGTATTTATAAGCAAAAATGTGAAAATGAGAAATTCTGCAAAGGTTTTTTGGCAGCTGAAAAAACTTGTCCCAAAATTCTTGCTATTTAGGAGGATCATCAACCAGAAGAAAAAAACATAAAGGAAGTTATATCAATGAAAATAATTTTACCACTGGTACAATAATGCATGAGCTCGTGAACTCTGGCCAAGTGTTTAATGTTATTTTTAGTTGAAGGAAGGGTGAAATGGGTAAGTTCTGTAACAGGCAGTTTATCCATCATTTCACGCTCAATATTTTCTGGATTTAAGTTCTCTTGGGCCTGGAACAAAAATGAAAGTACCAGAGTTAAAGTAAACTTTCTCACTAGTGGATTTCTAAAAACTATGTTTGAATAAAGAAGTCTTTTTATAGCAGAAGATACTAGCATGTGCTTAAGTCAGTTGGACATAAAATTAAATTTGAGCATGTGCTCACAGGGTGGTTTTGAATCATGGTGTCAGATATTGGAGGCAGAAAACAAAATTAACACATAAGAGAATGACTGACAACATAATAACAGACATTTGTTAGAAGTTATTTGCCTGTGCTAGCTAGACTCAAAAATACAGAAATATGTACTGGTCTATTCAGAGTGGTAGCAGGTTCCTTCCATGTACCTTTCAGTTGGTCTGTGCTATTTTTCACAGTAATAAAATCTATAAACTCATTGATCAGTCTGTGACGGGGGGCATTTCTCTTTTCAGACTTCCTGGTATCTTTCAGTTTCACCCTTTTTAGTATTACACACTTACAGTACTTTTTCTCGGACTGTATATTCCAAATCTTTTTCCTCTATCCATTCCTCAAACATTGTGCTATATCCTGAATTTCTTTTCTTCAGAAAGTACATAAAATACATCACGTATATGCCTGCTAAGAGCATCTCTCTCAGAGATTACTCAGTCCTGCCCTCTGCTTGCATACATCCACTGCATCTCATCTTCTTTCTGAATACTTTTCTAATCAATAGTTGTTGTCCTACAGACAATTTGCAATTCGTGAAGCCAGGCAGACACATCTTAGCTGTGAAATCTAGAACTGTATTATCACTTGTATTACCTTCAGAAAATTTTCAAGGTTTCATGGGAAAACTACACCTTGGTTTTGGAAAAAATTGATAAATTCACAGTGGTTTTTTGGTTCAGAAAGTCTGGGAACTGTTACTTTGCAATAATTTCAAGCTTTGCAGTCTCTGAAACTTTCTGCCTTTGTTAA
Source organism: Empidonax traillii (assembly GCF_003031625.1). Classification (NCBI taxonomy): domain Eukaryota; kingdom Metazoa; phylum Chordata; class Aves; order Passeriformes; family Tyrannidae; genus Empidonax; species Empidonax traillii. Next base: position 1,545,748 of record NW_020955356.1, on the reverse strand, counting down.
AATCTGGCAATATCTTGGTTATACACTGTGCTCCAACTATTCAGCCAACCTGAATATACTTGTGTTCATGAACAACCCCATACATCTTCTTATGCTTCTCTACATTTTATTATTCAATCTAGTCTACCTGCTAAATCATCATGACCAAGTTAAAAACTAATTTTAAATAGTTTCATCAGTGTTTGACTACAGTAAATCAGCAGAGTTCTATAATATCTCTGATTTTTGTCAAAGGCTAAACGTTCTTATTACTAACGTAAATAGATCACTGAAATCAATATGTTTGTTCTCTACATTTGTAAGGTGTCACCTGTCATTAACTCACTGCTTCTTACGTAAACTAAGCACGTTGGTGTGTCCATCTCAGTAGAAAAAAATCCAGGCTATGCTGTTCTGCTTTGTAAAATGTTCCATCCCTTGCAGTGCATTGAGCATTCATTGCCTGTGGACATGGGAAATGTTTCTATATGATAGGTAGCACTATACCTTTAGGAGGTGCAACCGCTGAGCAAGGGTGTCATGGTAGTTAAAGAAGAGAGGGTACTGTGGGGTGACACTCTTTTCTTCACTGCTCTTAGAAGAAAAGTAGTCATATAGATTCTGTTAGAAAAAAGAAAGAGTTATTACACCCCAATAATGAGATTTCTTTGTCATTTTAGGAGATAAACAAAAGACAACACAAACCTTTTTTTCACTCAAAGACAGTGAAAGAGAAGGAAGAACAGAGACTATATGATCCGCAATGGCATGACGAAACCCATCTGCCTGAGGTTCTTGTACTACCAGACTAGGTGGTGTGAGGTCTTCTTCACTCACAATAACCTGGTAAACATAATATACATTAACTTTCATTACAGTATTGACTGCTGCTTACCGTTATTAGAACTACCAAGCAGATCCTATTATAAGCTAAGCACATGTCCATAAATTTTGTCAGGAAAGAAAACTATGATTTTTTTTTTCTACAAGTAGCAAAATTACAATTTCCCAAGTTAGTTCCTGTCCAAAACAAAGGGTATGGAAAACAGAATTAACTGTTTTCTCTTATTATTCACTTTTGGAAGGATGAGAAGAAAAGTATTTCAACTTGATATGTTAAGAATTCTGAATTAACATAGGTAATTAAAAATTGATTGTCTTCTAGGTATTGGACTTGACTTTGAATATTCTTGCCTGACTCTATTTTCAGATTAAGTTACAAATAGTAAAAAACCCCAAAATTGTTCAGAAATTTTACTCCTGAAAGAAGGAGAATTTCCAAATCATATTGTGGGTCTCTTCTAAATTATACCCTGTGCCTGAACTCAACAGAAGTCAGATCTGTCTAGTACTAGAATTGACATATGCCATTTCTATGTTAGGCTTTTCCTAAGACATTTAAACCAACTAAAATAGCAAAAGTTCACTATCGATAACATTGCTGCAGGACATGAAAACTTGTATTGATCTAGATAAGAAATTACATCTTTTACTTCATTTAACTATATTTGTAGTCTTCAAAAATTAATTATGGACTAACACTGTATATGCAGGGTAAGTGCACAATATGAAAGAAAATCAAAGACAGCACTTTGGAGCTTTGATTCCTTCATATTGAACCTCCTTGCTCAGTCTCATATTTTAGGTTTTCTGAAACACAGGGATTTATTGATCTTTGACCAATTCCTTATATGAGGTTTACGCCACAGAAATTAAACAGAGAACATTCCCACCTGTTCCAACATGCAGCTCAGCATTAAGGGTACAGAAATGTATTCCTCAGGAATCTGACTCAGCAAGTCATTGTAATACCTCATGTCCACAGAAGGAGACAAAAAAGAAGTTTCTTCAGCTGCTGTAATAAGAGATAAAACAGTAAGATCTATTTATTCAGAAATGCCAACTTATATTCCAAATCAGTTATGCAAGTTTGCAGATGACACAAAATTGGGAGGAGCTGTTAACTCCCTCAAAGGCAGTGATGTCCTGCAGAGAGACCTTGATAAACTAGAGGGCTGGGCAATCACCAACAATATTTAACAAGTTTAAAAGATTTAACAAGGGAAAGTGCCAGATTTTGCACTTGGGATGGGGTAACCCTGCAAGTACCTCCAAACTGGGGAGCAAGATGCTGAAAAAGCAGCATTGCAGAAAGGGACCTGGGGTACTGGTTGACAGCAAGTTGAATGTGAGCCAGTTGTGCCCTGGCAGCCAGGAGGGCCAACCGTGTCCTGGGGGGCATCAGGCAAAGCATTGCCCACTCTGCTCTGCACTGGGGCGGCCTCACCTTGGATATTGTGTGCAGTTTTGGGCAACACAATATAAAAAAGACATTAAGTTTTTAGAGAGCATCCAAAGGAGGGCAATGAAGATGATGAAGGGCCTTCAGGGGAAGCCATATGAGGAGTGGCTGAGGGCTCTTGGTCTGTTCACCCTGGAGGAGACTGAGGGGAGACCTCATTGCAGTCTTCAACATCCTTGTGTGGGGAAGAAAATTGACAGTTACTGATCTTTTCTCTGCAGTGACCAGTGACTGAACTTGAGGGACTGACCTGAAGTTGTGTCAGGGGAGGTTTAGGTTGGATATCAGGAAAAGGTTCTTCACCCAGAATGTGGCTGGGCACTGGAACAGGCTCCCCAGGAAAGTGGTCACAGTACCAAGCCTGACAGAGTTCAAGAAGGGTTTGGACAATGCTTTCAGGCATGCAGTGCGACTCTTGGGGCTGTCCTGTGCAGGGCCAGGAGCTAGACTCAGTGATTCTTTGGGGTCCCCTCCAAATCAGAATATTCTGTGATTCTGTGAAACTTCAGACAATTTTTATTAAAAAGAGACTAACAAAGTTCATTAATGTAGATTGTTTAAATCTGACTGTGATCAGGAACGGACAAAATTGGTGATTTTCTGAAGAACTTGGTTACCATCACTGCAGTTTTCAGAGACTTACATAATGTACTGTGTAAGAATACAGAACACACTAAGAACCGATTCTCACAACATCTTCACCTTACTGCACAAATCATTTCAAGGATTTGTGTTGTCAGCTGAATAAATGGTTCAACAAAGTGAACAACTACAGATGAGTGCTTTAATCCTTTAAACATACCTTGTGACAAAATTGCTGTTGGCAGAACTTCTTCTGCTTTCCCTTTTTTCTTTGGAGGTGTCATGTGCGATGATGATTCAACCTAAACGAACAAAAATATAGACCAAAAAAAAAAAATCAGAAACAACAGAGCAAGTAAGGATTGCACAAATAGGTGGGAGAAATTGATTTCATTCCGATTTGGTTACTCATGCTAGGCTAGATGCTAAACGTTTAAATGGAACAAGATAGTAAGAATTTAGTTTTATGAATTTTTATATGAGCATTCAGTAGTATTGCTACAGATGGAGTAAGTCCATTTTGTTTCTGCCAGTAGCACATGTCCTAATAAGCCACTTCTGTCCACTTAAGCATTTTCTACCATGAATAAAATAAGGAAACTGATCTTGCATAGGACTAATAATCTTTTTTTTTTTTGACAGTTCACAGATCTGTAACAATACACAGTAGCTCTGTGCAGGCATATCAATCAGAGCTATTTAAGGAATTTTTACACCTATGATACTTTATGCTGGTATGATCCTTCCAATTTTCCTGTTTCTGTTTTCCCAATGCTCAGCTATTTTTTTTATATTATTTTTTTAGGTTTTAAATGCTGAAGACAAAAATCAAAATTTAATTCTCACAAAATTACTCAGAGTGATGGTCCAAGGTGAATTTTTGATTAAATTGAATTAAAGTCAGGCAATTCTAGTCTATAAGCAGTTATTCTCTATAAGAACAGAAGGTTCCTTGCCTCAGTTACAGATTGTTGTGGTGATTTGCTCTCTGATAATGTAGGCACATTAATAAAGTTGGTGTTTTCCAAGTAGTTGCAATGCTGCCTTTTCCAGTCCAGGCAATCATACATCAAACAAGCAATGTGTTCAAACAGCACAGTACCAAATGCAAGCTACGAGAGAAAATTAGATACAGAGGATGAAATTTGCATATAAAAGTGTCATGTAACTTAGTCACGAGTCAACCAGCAGATCTACATCTGTTTATAAATTTGCCAAAAGATTTTTTTCCTCCATTAATTCAGAATGTTTTGTAAAGTTATTCTAAAGACTCCTCATTTGTATTTGCCTTAACACTGTCATATCACTGTACGGACCGTATATTACCTAACTGTTTTAGTTGTTATAAAATCTAACTTGTCCTAACAGTAACTCTTTATGGTCTGCTATCGTGTATCTGCCATATTTTTTTGGATGGGAAGGCACAGGAGAGGAAACCTAAAGTATTTGGTTTATATAACGTGTGTATGTTTTTACTAATGATCAAGCTACAGCATATTTGCAAGGCAACCCTGCCCTAGAAGGACAAAAAATAAAACCCCAACCTGGTAATCAATGTCATTTCACAATAATTTCTATCTTTCTGCTGCCTTTTGAAAAAAAAGAAAGCCTCAAGGACAGCACTCTAGAATCCATACTTGTGAGTGAAGGAATGTCAGCATACTGCCCAAATGTCCAAAGGGAGAGCAGTGTATCTGCAAAAGTCTGACAAGGAAAGAATCATGGCTCTTTAGGTCATGTATTGTGGTTTTCACCAAAGCTTGGAAGGAATAAAAAGAATAATAGCAACTGTTATTTTAAATGTGAAATGTTTTAGTACAAATACCAAAACCTTGTTGGAGACCACATGAAACACTCAAGTTTCAGCAGCTTTAATGGATGTATTCTTGCCCTATACATCCCAGACATTATGGAAAGGATGAAATTATTACAATTTTTAGGCAATTTCTGTCACTTTTCTGAGTGATTCTTTCACTTTTCTGAAAGTAGGGCAAGTCTCTTGTACTAAGAAGTTTGCCTCTAAGAGACGGTTAGCAACACTGGATCTCTCGATTTTAGTTTCCTTAAACAAAACAGAGTAAAGAAACACAGCTTACATAAAGCACTAAGTACAATAATGGATCCTTAAGAAGTACTAAACATCTGCTTTCTTCAACTCTGTGCCTCTCTATGGCACTTGAAAAAAAGCACCTCAAATCGCTAATCAGTTATGGAATACTTGTCTCAGTTTTCATAACATTTAAAAACCAGAGGACACACTTGGGAAAGAAATTCTATTTGTGAAAACAGAATTTTCATTAATATTCTTGCACCTTTGTTTTCCCAACTAAATCCTCTTCTGAAGAATGGGTTAGCATAAAACTTTTCCATTCATATATTACTTGAAAGATACCACCAGAGCAAATAAAATAATTAAAATAGAGTGTTTTGAATCCACAAACTTTTAAACAAAACAAGATTTTTTACAAAGTCACAAGTAACAAAAGCTGGTGCTACTCAGTGGGATACAAGCAAAGTTTAGTATAATTACAATCTTGTGATTCAATTTGTTTGGTCCCTCCTCTTCTCAGGACAGTCTTAGATGTTTGTTGAAAGTTTTCCAGGTCTAACCATTAGTGGCTCTTGAACAAAGAAAATATTTTTGAAGGTATTTTCCTTTCTAAAGATCTCAAATCTAAGAGCAGACTACTTGCTGTATGCAATACTCTATCATTTTTATATTAATGTCTAACAACTTGTCACACCGGTTTTCCTTCTGTAGATCTTGGATTTCAAAGACACAGCAGGCTTGGACTCCGAGGCTCTCCAGCAAGTCCACAAGAACAGATCTATTCTATCCACCTATGATTTCAGAACTTATATACTCCCCACCCATTTTTTTTTAAGTTACACATTTTTCTACTTCTTTAGAGCTCATGAAATTATAATCTGTTTAAACGTTTTCAGTGATAGATTGTTTTTCCTTTAATTCAGCTATAATACAGGTGCTTCCAGGATATTCATGAGTAGAAATGTAAGACATGATTATGGGGAATAAAATCTTCTTTCCCAAAGGAGACTTTGCACTTGTAAATTATACAAAGAGCATAATGATAAGCAATATTATAAGTAGCAAGCCTACATGTTTCCACAATTGAGGTATGCGTAGTGAATGCCCTGGAAACTGTTTTAAAACTCTTCTGCTGTGGCCTACAACATTAAGAAACTCCAAATCAGGTATTTTTATTCAAAGGACTCCTTGTGAACAAATGTTGAATAATCTTCTTGCATACAGAGGAAATAATTTCTGTTCGAGATTACAAATATACTAACTACGGTGTTTTATGTTTCAGAGAACACTGAGATAAAATTCCTGTCATTTCGAAATTGCTCTTAAATGTTACAAACCCCAAAGGATGCTATGCACTGTGAAAACAGAAAGTACTGACCAGCATTTCACTGTCAGACCAATCAGGGGGATAGTCACTTTCCTTAACTAGATGATGGAGCCTGGCAACATCATAGAGACTTGATCCATGCCTTCCACTGCTCAGAACTGGCTCCAGGTATTCCCAGAATGTTTCCAGGTCTTTATTAGCTTCATCTTCCTTTCTTTTGTCTGTTTCTACACCTAAAATTTATAAGTATTAAACAAATCATGGTACATCTCCCTTTTACAAAAAGCACAAATCATATATTAGTCTTCTGTAAGTACTGCTGAAATTTTCCCATCCTCAGAGTCTCAGCAGAACTCCCACACACAACTTCGGGATTAAAAAATTCCAGGACAATAAAACCTCAGTAAAACATGGTAGTTCTTTCAGAAGAAAGAAAAAAAAAAAAAGGAACTCCGCCCCCTCCAATCACACCCCTACATCTCTCCCCCCAAAGTGAACAACAGCAGCAAATGTTGGAAACTTAGGAAATGCAAAACTCCCAGGCTGCACTTTTACAAAGCTGCCAGCACATACACCTTGGTGAACCTGTTATTTAAGTATAAGGTAAGCAAGCCTTATTATCACAATTTTATTGCTTTGGGAATTGGGGCAAAAGAAGATCAGTTACAGGATGACTGTGAATAGCAAGTCTAGAAGTTGTATGGTTTCCATTTTTGTTCCATGACAATGATCAATTTTTGAAGATGCACTATCTACAGTGAAAAAAAAAGTTCTCTGTTAATGCCAACCTTACAATCACATTCTGGAATCTAAGATCAACCATACTTTGATAGTGTAATTTCATAAGGACAATAAACCCGCTGTGACTGCTTTCATTTGGGCTTATTGGTGCTCAGCACTTCTAAAACCTAAGTATGAAGGCCAAATACTTCACTTGTATAATTCCAGTGGCCCTGTGGGTTAAAAAAAAAAAAGCAACTCAGTGAGGCTGGGGACTCTTCAAAAAATGCTGGTGTCCTCAAGATTTTTCCAAGGAATATATGCCTCCTGTAACAGCCACTGGAAATGTTCACCAATTAGTGTATCAATGACTTATTTTCATTTGTGTCGACTTATGTTCATTCGTGTCATTAGCATGACAGCTTATCTTTCAAATCCAGCCATGTGCTCTTTTGCCTTTCTTTGTAAATTTAATTATTCATGTGTAAGCGTAGTATATTGTCCATATTAAACAGAACAGCCTGTTTTTTCCATATTATTATTCTCTATACTGTCAAGAATATTTTGCATTTGAATCACACCCCATTATTCCAATAACAAAGGCAATATTGAATGGTCCCAGACCCAGCACCAAGTCCCTTAAGTCCACTCCATGCATCCCACTATTTGATAGTAAACTTTTAACAGTTACTCTACAGAGGCCAAGCATTTTGAATAACACTGCACTTACTATACATTTACTTTCACCTAGACCTACCTGTGTGATCCTTATTTAAATCCAAATATACAACACACACTACTACTCTGTCAGAAGGTCAACACTTAATTTTATAAGGAAATTAAACTTGTCTGACATGATTTGTTCTTGAACAGCATACACTAGCTGTTCCTCATCTCATTTTTTTAAGTGGTTAAAAATTATTTCTTCCAGTATTTTTCCGGAAACAGAAATTAAGCAGATTACAGTGCCTTGGCTGTGTTCCTTTCCCTTCTTCCTCCCAGCTCTTTTTCCACTCTCACTTGGTCTTTATGAGTTCTCAATTGTGAATGAGAATGGCAGGCAGATCTTTAAGTAGAACACAATTTAAGTTAATCTGAATCAGCTGATCTGAAAAGTCCTCTACCTTACACTCAGTTATTTTAACTATTACTCCACAATTTAAAGTTGAATCTTTCTGCTATCAGCATTAATTGTGGTTAGTTGTAATCATCACCTGTCTGCAATGGTATTTGCAGTGACAACAGATTAGCCCCCCCACTCCCAACATACATGACATCAAGAAGTGCAAAAAGCACTCCCAAAACATTAACCACTGTCAGCCTTCTCAGGACCACCTCCTTACAGTTCTTCCTCTCTGTTGAGCAGCAGACAAATATTTTCCTTGGTACACCTCCTGCATTCCATTTTGTGTCTCAACATTTTCAATTTTGTGCCAATAGGTTCATAATAAACATACATTCTCATTCCCATTAACCTGAACTATTTCTAATTCTAAATGCTTCCTTATGCCTGAGGTCCACAAAGAATGCATGGTTTAGCCAAGCTGTTTTCTTACTATGTACCCTGTCTTTTCTTAGCAATGAGGAAAACTTGCATTACAACCTGTAACACTACTTACACAAGATACTGTCATCTATATTCACAATTCTCCCCCTCCAAAATATTTAATTTACAAACTACCTATATTTATCAAAGTCTTTCTCCTATTATACATAATAAAGAAGAGATAACTTTGGAAATATTTGGGGAAACCTGCCCCTGCCCTCTCACTCCCAGCAGGTGTTGTAAATCAAATGAAAATAAACCAACCATGCTTTTTGCGCTTTGCACTTTCAAGACCCAGTAAGGTATTACCTTTACATTTTACAAATTCTAACAAAACTGGAAGAAGCTACAAATTATATTTTCCTTTCATTCTCTTTTCCCAGGGATAAGATTACTCAAACAACAAGGTCAAACATGGCATTACTTCTTTGAGTTCATCAGTTGGTCCATGATTACCTAAGTCTCAAAGGCTACATCTACTTGACTTTTGTTAGCTCACCTTGGCACCTTTGGGGACAGATTCCTTACTGCCCACACAATCTAACCTGTAGCATTTGCCAAGGGGCAATATGAATATGTCAGTTAGTTAACACAAACGGGATGGAAAGAACAGCATGCTCAGACAAGTTCATCCTTCACAACACTCGTAAGTAAATGGTTTGTATTCATCAGTGGTCAGAATGGCAGTGAGTCACACCATCCCAGCCGTCAGCATTCCAACATAATCAACCTTCATACCTCCTCTCCTGGCCAATATACTTTGCAGGATGCAGTTTCTCTCATTTACTGGGCTGCTTGTGCCATCTCAACAGTGTCAGAATCCATAACAAAGAATTTTTCAGCATCACAGAGAAAGTCAATATGCAGAGTTATAACTGGAACCATATTTATTAGTCGAAAAACATGTGTATGAACAATTATAGTTACCAACTCATTTTTTTCACTTACTTATCACAAGACTCTGACTTGGATTTAAAATAATTCAGGTCAGAAGGGACCTCAATTTCCTGCTCAAAACATGGTCAACAGGAAACCCAGACAATAGACTAAGGGTTTTATCCACCTCAGTCTTGTAAACCTCCAAAGACAGAGATCCCACAACCTTACAGGCAACCCGTTGCAATAGTTGACTGCCTCTGCGCTAAATTCCTGACCTTCCACACCCCCACTTATATCTTGCTAGAGTCTTCTATTCCAATTACAGAATTATTGATGCTGAAAGTAACCTGTGGGAGTCATCTGGTACAAATCCTTTGCTCAAGCAGGTTCAACTAGAGCAGACTGTCCAGGCCATGTCCAGATGGCTTTTGAGTACTTCCAAGAATTAAGATTCCATGACCTCTCTGGGCAATCTGTGACAGCATTCAGTCACCCTCACAGTAAACATGTGTTTCCTCGTATTCAGGTAAAACTTCCTGTGTTTCAGTTTTTGCCATTGCCTCTTGTCCTATCACAGACCACCATCGAAAAGAGTTTGGCTTCCTTATCTTTGCACACTCCCCTCAGACATTTATACAAATTGATGAGTTTCCTCCGGGCTCTTTCTTCTCCAGGGTAAACATTCCCAGCTCTGTCAGCCTCTCCTCATATGAGAGATGCTCCAGTTCCTTGAACATATTTGTGGTTGTTTGATGCACTCTCTCTAGTAGCTCCATATCTCTCCTGTACTGAGGAACCCAGAGCTGGACACAGAACTCCAGGTTTTATACTCACCAGTGCTGCGTATAAAAGAAGGTTCAAATCCCTTCACCTGATGCAGCCCTGGATACCATTCGCCTTGTTTGCTAGAAAGGCACAGTTCTGGCTCACACTCAACTTAGTGCCACCATCCCTAATCCTTTTCTGCAGAGCTTCTTTCCAGCCTGTCAGCCCCTATCACAAACTGGTGCAGGAGGTTGTTCCTCCCCAGGTGCAGGACTTTGCTCCTGTTGAATTTTATGAGGTTCCTGACAGCCCATTTCTTCATCCTGTCACGGTCCCTCTGAACAGTACAAACCCCTGGTGTTTCAGCCACTCCTCTCAATTTTGTATCATCAGAGCACTTGCTGAGGGAACTTTTCTGATCATTAATGAAGATGCTGAGCAGGACTCATACCACTGAACCTCTCTGATACCCTCTGGGCCAGGACATTCAGCCAGTTTTCAGTCCAACTCAGTGTTTGCTTATCCAGCTTCTTTCTGAGGAGACAGTGCCAAAGGTCTTACTGAAGTCAGGGCAGACAATATTCACTGCTCTCTCCTCATCTATCAAGACAGTAATATTGTCACAGAAGGTTATCAGGTTGGTTAAGAATGACTTCCATTAGTAAATCCATGCCAACTGACCAACTTCTTGCCCTTCAAGTGCCTGGAAATTGTTTCCAGGCTTAGGTGTTCCATCACCTTCCCAGATACTGAGAAGAGTCTGAGTGGCCTTTAGATTCCTGAGTCCTCCTTCCTACCATTTCTGAAGATAGGAGCGACACCTGCTTTCCTTCAGTCCTCAGGCACCTTTTCCAATTTCCATGTTTGTTCAAAAGTAATTGACGGTGGCCTTGCAGTAACATCACAACCAGCTCCTCAGTACGCCCGAGTGCATCCCATCAGGTCCCATGGACTTACATATGTCCAGTTTGCTTAAATAATCCCTAACTTGATCCCCTTCCACCAAGAATCTTGTTCCAGACTTTCCCCTGTCTCTGGAGCCTGGAATTTTCAAAGCCCATTCATGATCACAGCCACTTTTTTTTCTTCCAAAGTCCTTTAGCCACTCCTCATAGGACTCAGTAGAGTTTATTAGTAGCTTTCTTGTACAGCAGAGCCCAAAACTCTGTTCTCATGAGAGCTGAATAGCAGGGAATAACTACTTCCCTTGACCTACTGGCTATATTACTGCAGCGCAGTATGGCTGGACATCACTGATGACACAGATTTGTCTGGTTGTTTACCAGGATTCCAGCTCAAGAGAGGTGTTACAGCTTGGGGACAGCTGAGGACAATTACAGAGCGTTATTCTGTGGCATACTCTTCTGTGGCTGGGACCACAGTTCCAAAGTAGCCAGTTGTGCACCTCCCTTGGAATTACCAAACGAGCCAAGATTTTTTAGCAATGAACCTTTCTAATGATTCAGAGAAGTACACATTTGATAAAATGTTCTTTGGTGGCTGCTGGAGAAATTTTGGCTGCAAACACTGCCTCCTTAGCCAGTCCCTCTTTCTGCTGTCCAGTTTTTGCTCTGGCAAACCATTTGGCAATACCATTTTGGCAATACCATTTTGGCACTTGCAAACACAGCTGCTCACCATTAGCATGCACAAACACCAGGCACAGAGAGGGAGAAAAACACAGCTAGAACAGTCTTTCCTTGGATATAAAAGTATCTCCTTTCTAAACAAATTTTTTAATGACCAGATTACCTTCAGATGAAATTAAAGGCTTTTCTTGAAGTGTAGTTTCTTCCAAATGTATCTGCAATGGCTTATAATTCTCAGAAGAAATTTGAATTACACTCGAAATGTTAATTCCAAGCTCAGTCATTATAGGCAACAGCTGAAGGTTGTGGAAATCCAAAATTATAAAGTAATGATGGGCACCATCATCTGGTTCATCATCTGTTCAAAATACAGCAAAATCAGATTAGAGCAAGGCCATTCAACAGCAAAACAAAATTAATTTTTTTTCTTGACTATGCAGAATAATGCAAATGAAGGTCAATTTTTTTGACCTTCATCGGGAAAATTACATATAAGTTCAAAAACATTATATTTATTAGACTGACGTCTTCTGCACCAAACCACCTAGAACACAGCAGGAAGAATATGAGTCAGAAATAATGATTGCTTGGAGAAGCACCAGGAAAAAAACTGGAGATGCTGATTATAATCAGAATGTTGTAGCAGCATTTCTGTAATTGCTTTTCTCTAAGAAGTTTAGTGTCAGAACATACTCACAAGCTCTAACGGTAGTTTAAGCTATCCTATTTCATTCTGGCCACGGAGCACACACAAAGTTACTGTCTCTTAAATGAGCAATTATATAAGCCAAAGTAATTTCAAAGGATTAGCTGCAGGTATGACCTGACTCACTGCAGACTGTTCCCTGCCGAACAGGTTCATGCTTGCTAGGTGTGCTTCCTGTCAAATTGTCATCAGCTGGTAATATCATCTCACACTAGTCCTTTCAGCTGGTCAGGGGCATATCCAAATTTGTCTTAGAGAGCAGATAAGAAGTTTCATTGAGTGCCTGCTCTGTTTGGGCTTATTAGTTATGTAGAAATATGCAAAGTAACATTTCACTACCAAAGCAAAAGGTTAAGCACTATATAAGTAAAAATGAGTCCTCTAGAAGCTTAACTCTAGTCTAAGTTAATTGTATAGTTTCCCTTTGTGGCCTACAGAGAAATAAAGGTATTAAGATAAGTACCAGAAGATTTAATTCATCCAGTATAGTTATTTATTTTAAATCATTAGAAACTGCCTGTTGAAGATCCTGTATCTCTTCACTGATTCTGAAACACATAGAGTTAGTGCAGACTATCCTGCACTAGAAGACAAATGCAGTTTTATATTCTCTTTAGCATTAGGATTCTTTCTTATGCCTACTAACACATCGCACATCTAAGTCCTTTAGCCACTCCTCAGCTCATGGGACTCATGCATCCAAGAGAGAAAAAGCGGTAGCCTGGCACTAACATCTGCCTGTGCTCAGGTTTACAGCCAGGACTGTGCAAATACTGCTACCACAGGGAGCAGCAGGCTCTCTGTCACTTGCAACATTAGATAAACATAAAAGAACATGCAAATTTGGAGAAAGATTGACTGAGGAAGCAGCCACCACAGTCCAGCACATATATGGCATAAAGCAAAAATCAAACACAGAAGAAAACCAGCCAATTATATAACTGCTAGCACTGCAAGTGAAGTACATAATTTGCTATCTCAGTTACTGCAGGAAGAAAAGGCGTGAAAACATACAATTACTGAATATTAACGATTTCTAACAAAAGAACCAGACGTCTGCCCAGTCATTTACAGAGATACAAAAATTCCAGTGCATACACGCTGAAGACTGCCTACCATTAGAAAATTATAATTATGATTATGCTAATAATCATAGCAAGTGGATAATCATCAGTGAGTTCTAATTATCAGTGACTAGTCCATACTCAAAAGAGGAAAGACATCAATGCAATTAATCTCTAGATTACTCAAAAGCAGTAATATTTAATTTCTAAAAGGTGATAATGTTTTAGGAATGAATGATAAAATGACTGTTAGCTACCAAAACTACCAGACACAAACTGTCTTTGAGTTCAAGGTATGGTTGGTTTTTTTAGTCTTGATACAGCTATATTAAAATAAATGTAAAGAGGGGAGGTTTAGACTGGATATTAGGGAAAATGTCTTCACTAGCAGGGATTTCAACTCCGTTATATTTTATAATACAAGGAGAAAGCCACCTCCAGATACTGCTACATCTAGTTATTCTGAAATCTTTCTTCAAGAAAGGTTTTCTGTAGCATTTGTTTAGCTACTTTCTTGGGGTGTTACATATGCTAAAACATTTTTATATTGACATATCTGTGTTTTATCTCTTGGACTGCACAATCTATCCTAACACTGAGCAGAACACAATGCACTCTTCAAGCATGAAGTGGCAATGTTTTGATATTCAAAAAAGTCAAAAAGAATTTGACTTTTAAACGTGAAACAAAATTAAGTACTTCAAAGCTAGGTTGCAAGACTTCTAGGAAGTTCATCTGCATTTTTTACATACTGATGTATTGGTCTTTCTCTTCCACTTCTCCATGTCGTCGTTTCAGTTGGGTGTCCTTTTTATCAGACGCTGGGACCACTGACTTTTTCCCTTTACTTTCTTTTTCAGCTGTCTTGTTAGGAGGTTTAGCTTTTTCTTTTTTTTGCTCTTCTGCCTGACAAGATGAATAAACAATGTTGTCACTTTAGCCTTTGTGCGGAACAAAAGTCAGACTGTTGTAAAATTTTAGTGATTCAATTTTTTTATTGTAATACTTTTCCCTTTCAGCCACCATAATGTTGACGTGGTGAAGGTGTCTTGAACATCCTGCTCTATGCTGCTTGAACACAACATTCAGGTTATTATATTCTTAATCATAGTACTAAGACTTCACATTGAAAAGGAACTGCAAGAGCTAGTCAGACATTATACCTACCAAACTAACAAAATGCATACAGGTAAAAAGATGAGTAAAGAATCACTGTGCTTCAGTTACTGCCACCACAGCACTTGCATCAGCCAGAACCCTTCCTTGGACTGAAGGGAAATATGGTAAAAATTCAGTATCTATTAAGTCTTTAACATATCTGTTACCACTCTTGAGTATGGTATAAAATGGTACCAGCACTATTTTTATTTGATGTAAATATCTATATCCTATGAACTAGAACCAAGAGTCTTGTGCTCATTTCACACAGGATATTATTCAGCCGTTCTCATTATTTTCAAACAAAAAAATCTACATTAAGCTCTGCTCAGTAATTTAAGAGTACAGGATGAAAAAAGGATTTTGTAAGTATCCCTGAGCCTCACAATATAAATCCAGAAGGTCCAGAGTCAGGGTAAAATTAAATTAATCCAAAACATATTAAGGTAAAGTGAGATGCTGTAGAGCAAGAAAGCCTCCACCTTATTTTTACCCAGCAGAAGTACTATGTCCAAACTATGCAAAAATGACATTTCAGAATTATAAAGGTAAATTAAATAAAGTAAAAATGTATTAACTTACAGTTACAACTCTGCTGATGTCACTTTAGTGGGTATTAAAGCAAGGAGAAAAGCCCTTCATGCAAATGAAAAAGGGCAGTTAACTCTACACAATTGCTTTCCCTAGATCCAGCAGACTTTCAAGCTGTGGAAGTTGTATTTAGTTCAAATTCAAAATCAAAGTAGAAAATCTTTTCCTGCTTTTCCCTTCCTTCATGCATTCCCTTTCTGTAAAATTTACAAATGCCTTCGACAGATTCTTGAAACTATCTGCAGTGTGAAACGAAGGATTTGGAGGCTTTCATTATTTTCCTTCAAATTTGTTCCACTTTGGATGTTTCGAAACAAAAAATTTTGATAGTACTTCTTTGAACTCTAAGCTGATGAACACACCAAAAAGAAGATACAATCATCAAGCCACAAAGTTCACAATCAACTTCATCTATTGCATCTGCATAATCTTAAGTCATCCTTAAATAAGCAGAGATATTTCTGGACTTGCCAAGATTCTAACCAAGAACACCAGTTGACCAGGGAAATAAAATTAGAGTTATAAGACTAATCTTGCCAAATCAAAGCTAAAGACTCTATTTTATATTGAAGTGCCTAATCTTTAAACTTAAAATTTTTGTTTACAGTTTACTTATCAGAATTGATTGGTATCTAAGAGAAAAGCCATTTTTTCTTGATTCACTATAAGCAATCTGCTCTATAGCTTCAGACTCTTAATTTCTCTTCAGATTGAAAAGACTTTATTTTCTCATACTATTCATATAGTTCTGTGTCTTATGTTATCATTTCCTAATCAATTGACTTCTGTGGGAACAGGAGACAATTCTAATTTAATCACCTAGCATTTTTATGTTCTTGTGGTTGTGTGCTATACTTCATCCACCAACTATTCCCACAAATAGAATTGTTGACAAAGAAATTTACAGACTTTTCAACTATACAAAATCTACTAAACTGCTTTTTTCTTGTGTCTTTTACATGCATAGACTGCTCAGGTCTCCATGTCATCACACTTTACATTATAGTTTTTGATAATTAACGGGGTAAACTTATTGCAGCAATTATACAACTCTCTGATAATGATCTTCAGTTGCATGAAAGTTTGCTTAAAAAGCAATATATCAAAACCAACTGTTCATTAAGTTGTTGAAATGTACCACTGACAACTTTAAAAAATATTAAAAAGCAACTTGAAGTCTGATGTATGATTCTGTGCAAGCTTGGTGTAATTCCTCCTAGAACATATAAGCAATTCGACTGAAGCAATCTTGGAGCTAGTGATGGTCTTGGAGGACATATGGAAGCAAGTTTTGGGAACACTGGAAAATGTGGTAACCAGTTCTGAGAAGCAGATTTCAAAATATGTGCTATTATGAGAGGGTTCAGAGGAGAGGAACACGCATCATCAAAAACTAGAAACCATGACATATATTTGGGTTTGTTTAGTTAAACATGTAATAGATTTTTGTAGAATGGAAGGTAAGAATTGTTGTCCCCATACCCAGTGAGAAGTGAAACAGTAACAAGTTTAAACGAGTCTGTGGCTGATAAGACGAGAAACCTTTTCCAAACAAGTCCCTCGCAGAGATAGTTCAGCAGTAATACTGATTGCCCTTGAACAGGAAAAGCACAGCAGTGGAAAGTTTTAAGAAAAGGTTCAACAAATTTCTGCCAGGAATAATTTATGAAAATATTATTCTGCCTTAGTGCCTTATTCTGCTTAGAGGTGGGAATAGATAACTTCTTCAAATTCCCCTCAGAGATTCTTAACAATAACTTCTTCATAGCGCTGCTCTCCATTCATGCTCGATACCTCTCAAGTAACAACCTCTCCTACCCTGACTTCAGAAGAGATATATTCAGATGAAGCCAGTTTGTAGCTCTATTTTCTATTGGACCTAAGACTCAGCTGAGACATTACTAGCTCTCACTCTCAGCAAAGAGTTCTTGCATAGTGTTTTTTATTTTCTTTTTCTTTTTTTTTCACTTTCTCACTGGCATTTGAGTAATTGAGAGCTTCATCCACAAAATCTAATTAACTTAAAAAGATATTTCTAGTCACACTTCTCTTCAATTACAGTTCTATGAAGCCAAACACGAGAAGAAAGCTGAATTTATGCAAGCAACACTAGAAGTGTCTTCAAAAACTTAACTAACCACCCTCCCTACAGCATACTGATGTACCTTCTTTTCAGCTTCTCTTCTCTGAAGGTCGTTCTGTTTGAGACAAAGCAGTTGAAATTTCAACAGCTTTCCAGTTAGTGTAACAGGAATTTCTGCACCCGTGTCCAGAATGGCTTTGGCTAATTCTATCACCTGTAGAGGGGAAAAAAAAACCCACAAAAAAACTATTACTCATATAATTTTAATACTCCATTCGACACGTACTTTGAATGATGAAATGAAATCCACACATCGTACAACGTGTGGGTCAAAATAGCCACACTTCCAGAAAAACTATGTATCAGTAAGATGCTCAGCTGTTCTTTGGTTCTGAAGACCTCAAATGAAGGCATATCAGCTACGTATGAGATAAAACTAGAATAGAAAAAACTTCTACCAGTTATGCAAAATCAACAGACACAGATTTGTCACAGGAAAATGTAAATTTTTTTAGATTTTAAACAAAGAAGCAATGTTGAACTACTTATTATAAAGTAATATATTAAAAAGGATGTAATAGCAGATCAAGGGGAACAGTTTGGAGTACTGTTTACAAAGTGACTAGTGTCTGAGGCACGAGCTCTGAATGAAAGATAAAAACTTCTTGAAGGGAATTTGAGAGGGTCTGTCTTGGTAAAAACACACCCCCTCCCTGTGTAATTCTGATTCTGTTGGTATGCAGCCTAATTGGGGTGAAATAAGGCTATTGAGTTTTCTTAGGGCGATGACAGCAGCGGGAACATACAGCTGCATTGTCCAGATGTGTGGCATTGACAGGCTGTTTTATGACTATGTTTTTTACAGCTTGTTTCCACTAAATTTCATACAACTCACTAACATCTGGGCTGTTTTCCTTGGAGCCTCATAACCACTTTATTTACTGCGAAAAAAATAAAATAACATAAAAATACCATAAAAAGTTGTTATATGTTTCTTTTCACTTGTGTTGTCCCTGTAATAAAGTTCACCTATGTAGGAAGCGCTGTTGAGGAATAATATAACCATAATATTTTCCTACTTTTGTTTTTAAGCAACCATCAGCTTTATTTATAACCATGGGCTGAATTAGGTGTTACTCAAATGTTCTGACATGTTTCTCTTTTCCCCTCTTGGAGCAATTACAGTTGGGCACATATGGTGTCAATTTTGCTTGCTAACATTCAGACAATGAAGGTGCACACTGCATGTCACTGAACTGTGTCTTGTCTAATGCAAACACCACCATTAGCTTTGAGCTTTCATAGCTCCTTGCCTAGTTCAGAAATTCTCACTTCTCAAGTAAAACCTAGGTAAGAAAACGTAGCCACTAAAAATGCTTCTCTGAATAAAACAAAGCCAAAATGGAATTCAGATTATTATACACTGAATTATTGTTTCATACAAACGAAAGCAAAGTCCAGAAAAAGAAATAACTTAAAATTCTGATTTTTTTCCTGAACCATATAACAGGGAGACAAACCAAAACATATGCATTGAAAAATCCTTCCAAAGCAATGCTTCCCCTCCAACAGAAATAAACCCGCTTATCTCCTTAACATACACAAAAGAAGGTATGTCCTGATTAAGATCAGTTTTGCTCTATGTGTTTTGTATTCAAAGTAAGAACACTTACTGGTCACTATCTCAACAAATCAACCACAGAAGGCTTCTGAAAAGATACCCACTGCCTTCAGAGTCACAGCAAAAAATCAAGGATTTCTTAAACACAAGACTTAAAAAATCCCACAGACTGTAGGTGCGCTAGAAACTACTAGTCATTCCAACAAAAAATAGTCACTCAGAGCTAGCCACACAAATCTGTGCTCTGAAAGAAAGACACTTTGAGGAAATATCATAGCAATTTCCCTCAGAGAGAAAAATTGTCATATAGAATTTTTTTTTTTTTTTTTCAGAATTGGTGTTAACAGCCTATGGAAAGTGATGCTTCTCAATGGCTAATGTAGATGAGTTGCACATTTCTTGAAACACAATAGAGGGGAAATGGAGGGATTCTGGAAGGATTCCTGAAAGTGTATATATAGTAACCCATCTCGATGGCAGTCGTTAATTTATTGTTCATGAAAGAAGAAAAAAGCACTTAGATTCTCAAAATACATTCTTCCCAAGAAGCTCAAAGCATTTTACCAGTCAAAAGCAATGCATCATGATTATTCCTATTTTGTAAGTTAGAGAATGCAGAAATGAAGAGACTGGACCAAGTCCTGTAGCGAGCTGGACAACTCCTGAGGGGGTAGGAAGGATAAATTTTCTTATGTGAGCTGGTAGAGAAGGATAAACTAAACTATTCAACAGAAGTACATCCCATGACGGCAGAGAGAGGCCAGACAAAGAAGACAAAGAAAAAATGAGCTCAATACATTTGGCAATACAAAGAAAGCAAATAGTTTTTCATACAGAAATGTAAAATCTTCTTTTAGATGCGGAAATTAAAAACAATCCTTCATCATTGCAAGAGACAGAACATAGATCAATCCACGCATGCCAGATAAAAGAAATTAAATTTATTACACGTCCATATTTACTTCATCTGTGGTCCTCTGAGTTATGCAGGCACCTGGCATAAACGTTAAGAATCTATAGAGCCTTAATTAAAAAAAAAAAAAAAAGCTGAGGACAAATATTTGGTAGGAATACAAAAGGAAGCTTTTGGATATTATGAAATGGATTCATTACAGATTGGCTATCCTTCATCCCACTAGGGATGACGTTTTTCTTATGTGAGAAACCATGGAAACTTGGATGGACAAACTTAGTTAGGTAGGGCCTCTTCTCCTTTAAAGGAAGAGGAAACAGCATTCCTCACACAGCAGGGGTCACACTGGTGAAGTGCAGAAAGGCTTCGGTGATGCAGTATTTGATCTCATGTGGTGGCAGTATGAACCACGCAGAGATTTAGCTGCCTGGTGCAAAGGGCATGTATTTCAAGCCACTCAAACACCACGAGTGCTTGTAGGTAACACTAAACTATTGGCAGATGTCAGCGCCATTGAGAGGGGAGATAGGTCTTACAAGTTAGGGAAACATTTAAAGCCAGAGTCTTTATGTTATCTTTCTTTGAAATAGCTCTTTTTCAATATACAGAACTATTGTGGTTGCTAAATCATAATCACAAAATCTTTCAAAAGGATAAATTACGTTATTAACTTTCACAGCTTTATTAATACCTGGAAGCAGTAGCATTGCTTGCTATGGACAGTTGTCAGCCCACTTCATAGTGTAGCTCTCCCACATCCAGGGTGAGCTTTCTAAAGCCCTGTCTTCCCTCTGGTTCTCAAAACTGTATGATATTCAGACCATCCCATAAATCTCTTCGCAAAGAAATATAATAGTTCCTAGATGAACTCCTCAGTAGGTAAAATTGCTTAGGAGCTGATACAGTTTAAGTCAATTTGAAGTGGGATAGTCACCTGTCCAGAGGACATATGAATTACACAATCAAGTTGTTAATTACTGTTCTGATGTACTTTCCTGAACAAAGTAATAAAAGCAGGGGAAAAAAAAGCCATCTTCCCCTATTACAATCTGCCACAATAACATGAATCCTTCATAAGCAACTTTCAAGACAGAATAGGGGGAAAAAAAGCTGCCTGAATCATACCAATAATTTTTTTTTCCAAAGAAGATTTCTTTACACATACTACTAAATATTCCTGAATCCACCAATGTCATTTCATCAACTATAGCATACTACAATCAATCATTCAAAAAGAATACAAGGAAGGACCTGAGCTAACTGAAACAACTTTTTTTTCAGATCACACCTGCAGTGTGCTGAAAGACAAATCAGTTGCTACTATCAGGCCATTCACCTAATTTCATTTTATCCCTCAGAAGCTCTTCCCACCTATGATGTCAAAAGGTCTCCTTCTACCCCTCAGAGTCCTTTTCCAATAAACCCACTAAAATTAAGCAATACTGAGCAAATATGAATGCT
Source organism: Empidonax traillii (assembly GCF_003031625.1). Classification (NCBI taxonomy): domain Eukaryota; kingdom Metazoa; phylum Chordata; class Aves; order Passeriformes; family Tyrannidae; genus Empidonax; species Empidonax traillii. Next base: position 1,524,412 of record NW_020955356.1, on the reverse strand, counting down.
GTTCATGTACTAAAGACCTGCCTTTCTATTGTGAAAACAATTCTCAGAGCAGCAGCAATGAGTGCTTGTATTCTGGAAAAATAACTTGTCACTCATATGAGTGACCCTGTTTCTTGGCAAAACACAACACAGCTTGATCTGGTTAGCAGAAACCTATTAGAAATATCCATTGTAAGAAGGTCTGTTCTTTAAATCTCTCTCTATAGAAAATGTACAACATGAGGGGATATCTTAACTGTTTTAAGCTCAGCAGTGCAGAATGAGAACTTCTTCACATACATGTACAGAGTTCTGTTTCTTAGTGTTACTTAGAGCTGCTTATGTTTCTGTGTTAATACCTAAATAGTGTTTTAAGGAAGATACAAATGGTGAAATAACTGAATTTAAGTAAAAATGAGAAAATACATTACATAAAAATTCAGATGATTTTTCACCTTGTCTTTATTACAGGAGCTTTCATCATCTATGATATGACATGTACCTACCATGGCTTCCTGACCACTAACTGCTACCAAAAATACAAACTACTTTAAGGGTAGTAAAGATACAATACAAATATCCAGTGATTTGAAAGATCAGGCACTAGCATTGTTATCTCAGGAATGAGGAGTTTTATGCATAGGGAAGGTTTTCTCATGTGACCTTCAGATATCTGGGTTTTTTTAATACTCTAATTGGGTGGCAATAGTTGAAATGGCATATAAGTGATTTCTGAAGAACTACAGAACCTAGACATTTTTAAAAAGAGAAAACAGGCCAGTCTGCTGTGATCTGTGCTCAGATGAAAAGATATATTGCTATGATCAAATACTGAAATGTTTACATTTCAGTGATATGAATCTGCCCAGCAAATCTTTCCATTACAGAGTAGAATATTTTATGCTTCTGAGAAGTAAATTGTGTCCAGTAATTTCAGCCAACTGGATCCACACAAGGAACACTACAAAGCTAAAGGATTTAGTCATGCTTCTCCAACATTGCATCTGGTTAGGAAGAGAACCCAGAACCCAATCAGAGGTAGAACTAAAAGATTTAAGAAGCAAAGTTACCTCATTAACCCTTGTGCTGGCAGGACTCATCCAGCTACACCTTGCCAGAGCTTCCTAAGCCTCTTGGAAACTCTGAACTCTTGGGCCAGAAGTCCCAACAGCCTTGTAGGCTTGGCACCACAAACTAGGCAGGATCTTTACACCTTGGTCCAGCTTTGCAACAGGGCTTTGTGTGGGGACTTTTTGTTTGTTTTTGTTTTGTTTGTTTTTATTTGGTGACAAAGGATTCTGGGATTAGTTGCTCTACTTGAAAAATATTCATACTCTCCATTGTCCTTAGTGAACAGTACTTTAGTAACAAATTATAGTAATCTGAAAACTCTGAAGGCAACAAAACAGCGGACAGCATTTCCTTTGGCACCTTCAGGAGGTTCCTCTACCACTTCAAGGATGACATTCTTACAGACATAAATGTTGTTTGCTCTAATTACAGAGACATTTCAAAAAAACCTGCACAGAAAAAGCAGAAAATTTTATACCAAGTTGCATGTATGCAGGAAATCTTGTAAACTAGGAAGAAAACCCAAGGTCTCACCAGTATTCTCAAGCAGGTTTTAAATAGGTAGATGAATTGCCAAAGGTATCAATTTTCTCTCCTAGAAAATAAATCACCAGCAATTTGAGTTTTATGAATGGCCTCAAGTCAAATAATTACAACAGTAGTAAAATAATAATGCATGATTTCAAAATCCTAGAATTAGAGTCACTATTCTGAAATGAAATTATTCACATGTCAATTGTCTTACATAAATAATAGAACTTGACCTCTCAGATTTTAGGAAAAGGAAAATTAGAAGATGCAGATTGTTTTCCTGCTAGAACTGAAGCCTTTCTTCCCCCAGTTTTAGCATTTAGAAATCCTGGTACTTCTTAACATGGCACATTGTTCCTGGAAAGGAATACTGAACAAGAGATACTTTAGAAAATGATTACAAACAACTACAATTTATAGGACTGATTGGTCTGAGCAACAAAAGCTCAGTCTCATGGAACAAATAAATCAAAATGGAAGGCATATGATTTGATAACTTAAAGGACCACACAGACCTCTTGATCCCGCAGAGGCATCGATGCTGTGACAATGGCGAAGGCTAATGCAAAGACATGCTAAGCCTAATCTAACAAATTCTTTCCTTAACATCGTTTTAAGTAATACTTGGGCTCAGGAGGCAGAGTACTTAAACCCTCCTCAGAAGACAAGGCACTGAGTATCTCAGGTAAATGCACCACCTCGTGCAGCAGGATCATACCATATTCCGTACTCCAAACTGGCAGAAGCTTGGTAACAGATAGAAAAGAGTTGAACACAGGTGAGTAGATAATGCCCACAGCAGGATTTAAAGTCCCTTCCGCTTCCCTGAAGCCAGTACTTCTTTAAAAGGCATATTCATTTAACAACAATTCCCAAGTGTTTCTTGAGCATTAAACCTCTGCATATCCAGAGAGTGTAAGGGCCAAGTCCTTCTGCAATAAAATTATCTTAACTTGTATCCACACAGTGCCACTTGACAAAGGCTGACTGGAGAACTGCTCCATTTTATTATGGCATTTAAGAGTGCAACATTTATTTTGCTTTGTACTGGAAAGAAAAATAAAATTAAATCTTTCTATCCTTCTGACCATTCATCATGGATGCCAAAGTTGTTTTTACTGTCAAACTCTTTCATGATAACAACACCAGATAAGTTTTGGCTCCTGAGTTGCTGCATTTTATAGCTTTTAAAATTAATTTCGTTCTGATGGAATGAAAACAAAATCTTTTTAACTTGTATTACAAAATAGAATTCTATTGACACACAGACTGAGAAGGTTTGGCTTTAAAATGACTAACTGTACTTTTGAGAAAGCCTAATCTTTCTGATGGTGTTGTATCAAAACCTATACACTTCCACACATATAGGTAATTTTTAATTATATGTTTCCACAAGAAACCAAAAGGCTTCCTTAAAAACACTCTTGACTAGCATTATTTTTCAAACCTTTTTCTTTAGTGACACATATCCTGGTTGCTACTGAGTTTGCTTTTCTTCAGATGCCAGACAACTCACAAGAGCTTGTACTTGGGTGAAAATATTCCTTGCCACATGCAGTGGGTTGATCCTGGCTGGACTAGTAGACCTGAACAATGTAATCAAGGTATTAAAAATGGGTAGCTGAGGAGCTCTTTGGATTATGAATGCTGACTTTAACCAACTCCCGGAGAATAAGGGCAGTTTTAAAGTAAATAAAAGAAAACATCACACCAACACTTAAAAAAAGGGAAGTTAGAATAACATATGTACTGGCAATGTAATGCTAATCATTGCAGAACACCAGAGGAGATATTTCCCTAATTTCCTAATGGAGGATTCAATAAACAATAAATAAAAGGAGAGTAAAATAACGATCAATTCAATTATTTTCTTTTTGGAAAAAAAATAATGTGCCCTTTTCACAAAGAGAAGAGCTCTCTATGGCAAGACTGCAATTCTATTTTAAACAGAAAATATGATAGAGTAAAAAACAATTTCTTAAGTATTCTTTGAAAATTGATGTAGAAAATGGTGACAAAGATTAAAATTCATTAACTGACAGATATAAAAATGCAATTACAAAGAGTCATCATCAAGCAGGTGAGTTTCTTGTGGGGTTAGAAGCATACGACATACTGAAAATACTCTATTTAAAAGTTTGTCAGTCATTTGGGAAATGTTATAATCTCTTCAAGACAAAAAAAACATGGGAGATAAAAAGAATGTAGTAGAAAACTCATTCATACAAAGAAATCTGGTCATAGTAGTTAGTATAGTGCAAAAAGTAGTATGATTTGGTTTTGTTAAATTACAAGGCTTAAATCTCAGAAGGAAGAAAACAGCTCAAATTTTCAGGTTGGACCACCTGTAAAGCAGTAACTTGGTGAAGGACGCATTGGTCAAGGATGAGCCTATTGATTCAAAACTTGCTCTCAATGCAAGGAAGCAGCAAAGATAATTTAGGCAATCTACAGATTCGTATACAGTGATCTACCAAACAGGAGTACATCCATTATGTTGTGCTTGTATTTGACATTTATTCAACAAAAACATAAAGTCCACTGGGTGTTCACAATTAAATAAAAATAGTGATTTGTAAATATCTGTTAGAGAAGATTCACATATTTAGGAATTAGGAAAAAACCAAAAGAAATTGATTACACATTGTTAAATAAGGAGAAAAATTAAGGGACAATTTGAACACAATCTCAAATCTTCAACACAGAGAAGGAAAGATTAATTGCATGATTTTATTTAATTTAGTAAACAAGGCTAAAAGCCATACATTAAAAAATAAATTTAGAGTGAAATTAAAACTGTATTTTATCAGGAAAGGTCTTCCTGAGAAATAAATTAAATCATAGCATATTCTCAACTGTTTTTAACCATTAAGGAAAAAAAATCCAATCTTGATTTGAAAAATTTCAATACACAGATTATTCTGGAAAAAAAATACTGTGACCTGTGGTACAGGTCATGATAGTCTCTTCTGCCAATCAAATCCATCTACTAATTTCACAGACCATAAAAGAAAGCAGTGACAGCAACACTGGTAATAAATCCAGCTCTTGGGTTATAGTGTTTAGAAATTTTTTCAGTAGCCTTTCTCACTCAAAAAGAAAAATCAAAACAATCTAGCGATCTTATTTTGTGCATATATATATATGTGTATATATATATATATATATATATATTTATTTATTTATTTGATGTTGTAGCATTCACTATGGTCTCTTGGAAACCCAGATCATATTCACACTTAAAAAACAAGTCTGAAGTTTTACACCTAACCAGAAAAGTTAACTCTCTGAGAAATGGCATAATTCTTGTACAGCAGAACAGTGTAAACTGTAAGAATGTAAGCCTACAATACCAGGCATTTATCAAGCCCTTCTCAGCATAGACTGAGAAAAACACAGAGTGTATTGAGTCAGCTTTTTCACAGCTCTGTGATCTTGCAGGGGAAAGAAAGATAAAGAGGAGAAAAAAAAAAAGCATCACTAAAGACAGGGTGTAGGCTTAAAACCCAAGAAAAATAAAATAATTTGCTGGAAACTTTCAACTACACCTCAACTACACTTCCACTACATTTGAGATCCAAAGCCTAGAGAGTCCATTTACCTTTTCCTTTCTAATACAAATGCTTATTCAATCACCTCCTCCTCTCATTTCCTGCAAGTTAGGGAATTCACTGCTGTTATAGACTTCACTCCACTTGTGTAATGGCCTCTCCCCCTGGGTTGTACCCATCTTTTCTATTTAAAGCATGCTTTCACTCTTCCACAGCATACTATACAGAGCCTAGAACAAGATGAATTTACTCCTGTAGACTTGCCCAGGCGTTTTTCTAACCTGTATTCATCTATACTTGCCCTCATCGAATCTTAAGTCTAGTAAGGATTACTGGAGTGTGGTGCACACTGCTCATGCTGCCTCCTGTCCTCGAAATGCAGGACACATCGTAGATTAGGAGCTGGAAAATACTTATTTACAACTGATTTATTCTGCTTCAGTCTCACTGAATTCCAGGATGAGAATGGGATATGATTCATATTTGGCACCTGATCTGATTATATTTTTCGGTTTGACAACTTTAGGTAGGAGCCTTGCTGTAAGAAACCAGACTTAATACATCAATTCTTGACAGGGAGTGGAATAAAGATTAATATTTTTAATCACAATCAAGCCTTTTTGGTTACACAGGATGACTTGTCCCAGAGATGAGCCAGAACAGCATGGAAGGATGCTGCTGGTTAAAAGATTTTCGTTTTCCTGGCTTCAAGGACATGTTTTGAAAGCAGTGTTCTGGGAGCCACAGCTAAATAAAAACTGCTCTTGTCTCTGCCACTTATGCCTTTTTTCTCTTTCCGTGACCCTTTATTCCAAGCATCTTGGCTTATATGACAGAAGCACAAAACTCTTTCACATCTCTTTCCCTTCTGTCCCTCCCTCTCTCATGGTCATGACCCTTATTCCACTGTCCATTTCCAGCAACATCATCTACTTCCAATCTTCTCAAATGAAGGGGCCACATGAGGATCCATCTTCTTTCATAATCACCTTGGTACTACTTCTCAGCTCCAGCTTGTTCCCTTACTAGTATGGGACATGATTCCTTCTCAGAATTTCCTGAGTAACATAAAGGTAACTTTCTTGACCCTCTCCCAGTGAATCCAACAAAACTGGAAAATAACTCTTACAAGAAAAAGTAAAAAAAAAATCTTTCCAATCCACACAACTGCTGAATTCAATCTCACCAGAATTTTGAAGGGGAGTAAAAAATAAAAGACATCAGCGTCATGAACAATCTAGTGTGGAAAATTTAGGCTTGACTAGATTTTCAAAATTCAAAATTTGGAAAGTAAAATACTATCATATTTAGTAGCAGTAAAGTACCTTCATGACACATGACATTAACAGAAAACTGACGACACATGATATTATTAACCTTAAAAGAAAACTGACAAAACAAACGGGTAAATATCAATAAAAGATACATAACTTGCTTATAAAATGCATATATTATTAGTTTCAGGTCTTGTCTGTTGGAAAAACTGTACATGAAAAATTATGAAGTCTGTTGATATTTTAAAGAAAGTATAACAGTTTCCCTCCAATGTATAAGGAAAAAAATTATTTCCACAGCATCTTTATGACAGAATTGGCCCATCATCATTGAATTAAATGCTGGAATTACCAATCAGGACTCCTACCCATAGCAAGTCACGTAATGGTCAGAAAAGCTGTTAGACACCTAATTCTCCTGGATTTGGAAATTTTTTAGCTACATATTCGTAAACACTGCTATGATCTTCTTCACTTTGAATAAAAAGAGGGATATGAAATACAATACAGTAAGATGATAGAAACCCTGAAGGGAAATAATTTAGAACAGAAAACAGGAATTATTTTAATATGATATGTCATTAGCTTGCAATATATCATGAACAGTTTGTTAAAGTTTCTTGACTTGTAGGCAGGCACTGCAGACTGCTGCATTGAGATTTATTAAAAACCCCTGCATTTCAGTAGATGAAAAGCACAAGACCAATGACATGGGTAACAATGGTACTATTAATACCATTAATAATCACATTACTATGCACATCATTAGTCCCAAATTCACACATATGTACATGTCATACGTTCAAAGACCACTGGACATCAGGAATGTCATTTACAGGCTCTCTAAGAAATGAACGAGCACTTGTGGCAATGACAGTTTGTTGAATCCTGCCACAGAGAGAACTGTAAGTGGTGATGGTAGAAATGCTCCTATCAGAACTTTTCACAACCCTGTGTTCCGTGCCAATTTGGTATTCTTTTATCTTTGTTGCAGTGAAAGCTTTGAATGCACAAACTGCACATAGAATCTATGTGAATGCTCAGGAGCAAATTCTGCCCAGAGAGGCAGGATCTTAATGGTGTGGCAACACGATCAATCTTTTAATTCACTACAGCCTGAACGGAAACTGAGTCCAAGCAAAAGGTCAGAACAGGCATTTTATATTCTCTGTTAAAGGAGAGGAGGAAAAAAATGTCTTTGAGGGGTAAAGTAAGTAGCTAATGAGACACAGCACTGACAGCTGGAATTTAATAAGTATCCACTTCACAAGGAAAATTGCTCTTAGTAATTAAATACAGGTATCATACAAAGCTTCTGCTTAGAGCTAGACTTCAAAATCCTTCTGTCAGTAGGACTGAAGAGGTTTTACATACCAGGTAATATAAGAGTGAGTTTGCCTGGGAGGCTAGTCCTAAATGAAGAGGGTTAATTGCATAAAATTCACAGTCATGTCAGTGGTAAATAATTCCAAAGGGACTTGTTTAGACAGTAGCCTGGCATTACTGAAAAACAGACCGCAACTAAAAAGACCTGTTATAAAGTCCACCAAAACCTGAGACACATAAAAAGTTTATTGGTCATTGCAGAAATAAAATGCAAACAAGATCTTTTTAGAGGGATCCAAAATTCTTTATGCTCCAGGTCTGCAGGACCATAAAACTCTACCTGAGAAAATTTTAAACAATCTTCTAATTAATCGCAGGATTTTATAGCCTCTCACAAGCTGTAAGTAAAACATTAACAAGGCAGGAGGAAGCCCTCTTTGTACTAGGCATGATTCCAAACCCCGTTGACATATCCCACTAGAGAAACCAGATTAGACTGTAACATCAAACAGATAATAATGGATAGTAGCACACAGAATGAATTGTGTTTCATTGAGAGGATTGCATTCCCATAAAGGAAGGTGTAAGTCTCTAAATTACTGGGAGCATCTGAGAGACCAGAGTCTGACTGGTTTTCTGTAATTTGAGACATCACCATGAAAATATGACCATATAATATATCCTTGAATAATAAAACTCTTACCCCTGAAAAGACATCTTGATCATCACTTAACCAACAGAACACTATTGGTATCACAAAACAAAGCCCAGTTTAAGTATGTAGATGGTTGAATATTTTTAGCAACTAAATACAATAGATTTGCATTTACTCAGGAATGCATAACACAACCACACAGCTGTATTTACTTCAGTGTAAAAGAGCACTGACTCTATAATACATGTTTTGACCTACCTCGTAGTACATAGGCCCATCCTTAACCTTTTTTCCCTTTTGACTCCCACATTCTGTGATCTGCAAGTAAATAAAGCATTCTCCTGTGAGAAGATTTTATCTTTACATAGATTATTTTTCTCATTATTACCTTTTGCAAACACTACATTTACACTCCAAAACAGTGAGGAACCATCTTATGGTACCCCTGCACCTTAAGGAGGGAGTTTTTGTGATTGGCACCTTGAAGAAAAGTCTGTAACAAAACTTCATCACATCCCTTCATTACAAGGAGCAGAGCAGCTTATACAGTAAGCTTTTCTTTTTCCATTTTTAACTCCTGTGAATTAGGGAAATGAAGCTGGTGAAAGGTGTAGAGTGTAAGTCATACGAGGAGCAGCTGAGGGAGCTGGAGAAATTTTTTTTCTCGGGGGTGACCTTATTGCTCTCTGTAACTACCTGAAAGGAGGTTTCAGCAAGGTGGAGGATGGACTCTTCTTCCAGGTAACCAGCAATAGAACAACAGGAAATGGCCTCAAGTTCTCCAGGGGAGGTTTGGGTTGAACATCAGGAAGAATTTCTTCACTGAAAGGGGTGTCAAGCATTGGAACAGGCTGCCGAGGGAGATAGTGGAGTCACCATCCCTGAAGTGTTCAAGAAATGACTGGACGTGGCACTCAGTGCCATTGCCTAGCTGGTGTGGTGGTTTTTGTCAAAGGCTGGACTCGATGACCCTGGAGGTCTTTTAAAACCTTAATGATTCTGTGAACTAGTGTAATTTTTGAAACTTCCACAGAGTAATTTATCATTACCACAGGCCAAAGAAGGCAGTACCTAGAAGTGAGATCTGGAGTTTGGTTTATTATTAAAAGTTACTTTCTTGGTATACCTGTCTGAAAATGTCTTCATGGGTTATTACGCTGAAGAGCTTTCGCTGTGGCACCCGCACAGCCATAGACAGGGCCCGAGTGTGGATTTCATCCTCAGTCTTGGTCCCAACAACGAAAGCGATGCTAGGCTTCCAGTCATCCTACGTTCCAAAATAAAAATTTTAAGGTATTAAAACTCAAGTGAAGAAAAGTGCTTCTCTGCAGTTTGAAAAAGTAATCCTGCAGAGATGGCTTTATGTCTCTCTAAGACATACTAAACATCACTGTATTAATCATACCGAAATAAACTGAAAACGCACATACTACTTTGCCCCAATTCTTTCTGCCATCAGGTGGCAGCATTATGCTACGGAAAACACAAATGCCTACAAACAGCTTCTACAAACTTTGTCAAACTCTTACAGTAACAAAGTAATATCAAATGAGTATGGTATGATGTAATTATATGTACATGTCCCATTTTTTTAACCACAGAATATTCAGAAAAACAAAAAAGGATAGAAAGATCACCTGGGTCATCAAGTGAAACTGCAAGTAGCTCGTCTAAAAGGGCCCCTGCAGCACCATACATCATGAACTTCCTTGATGTTTTACTGTAGCACAAAATGAACCTCAAGTTTTTAAAATTACAACGTGCTGGAGAGTGCAAAAACATCACTGATGCTCTAGGAGCATGCAAACACCATGCAATTTGTGAGAGGAGAGTGCCCAGCTGACCTGGGGCAGCAGGCATTGTTTAATGGAGAGACAGAAGGAGCAATGGCCCATGTGGGGACTGTAACTCCTCCTGCCTAAAGCTGAAAGATAGCTACCAGTGCACAGCACTAAAAAAGAGCTCTGGATAGTCCAATATTATCATCAAAGTTGTCATTGTATAGTTGCCAAGAGTTGGACAGAAAAACAGAGAGGATTTAGGTGCCCATGTTTGTGTGCAAATAATTTTCTAGGCTCTCAGAACTGAGACTGAAATGCCCTCATCTGGCAGTATCCTGGTGCTCCCAGGGCTCACCAGCAGAGAAGAGTCTCTAGAACAACCACTCACCTGTGACATGAGCTAATGGAGGAACTGATATCACTACACTGTCCTCTTAAGTAAGGACCGCTAGGAGAGGGGAACAAAGTTCAGTCAGTCTCACAGACAGACGGTGACAGCACAAGAGCAGCAAGCGTCAGGAATGTCAGGTTCTACTCAGGATGCTAGGGTAAGCATGGTCCAGCAGCAAAACATAGTCCAATCCCACAGCTTCCTGCTGCTTTTCAGATATGCAAAGAAATCTCCATCAGATAAAGTCCTAAAACCTCTGCCTTAGGCCTTCTTCACTTCCTCCTTAAAAATGGTATCTTGGTGCCCATAAATTAAACTTATTAGCATCGATTAAAATCACCCTGCAACAAAGTCTCTGAAACTTCTTTCCTGTAGTCCTGTCTCTTCTTGATTTTTCCACCTCTTGGCCACAGCTGTCCCTTGTTAATTTCTCCTTCCATTTCCACTCTTTTGCTCCTCATCTGAGTTCCACTACTTCTCTTAAAGCTTACCACACTTGTGTCTTATTCCCCTAGCTCTTGCTCTCTGTCTCCTTGTCCAGCTCGTCTCTAGCTTCATTATCTGATACCACTTCCAGCTTTCCCATCTTCAGATTCCACACCCCCCCCCAATCCTTATTCTCTAGCCCCTATAATAATTCCCAGGCACTCTCATAATTACAGTTGAGCAATGAGACTCTTCTTCACAAAGGCATAATAAAGCCTTTGCAAGAGGAAAGAAAATTTTCCTGATTTTCACTGTGGTGCCCACCTTCACAGCAGCCTGTGACAAAGCACCAAAGCAAACCATCCTGTTTGTGCAAAACGAATTTTCTAGAAAAAAAAATGGGACTTAGCTAAACAAAATTACCCAACACAGTATTTTTGTTATCCAAACAAAAATTATCTTTTGGTGTGCCTCATTTTCTCCTCCCTGAAAATGCTCTGCTTCAAAGAAACAAGCTAATAAAGCTCCTTCACAGAACAGCTATGAGAATATTAATAGCATATGCAAAACACTGACTAATATATTTAAAATAAAATACATGGAATGAGGCTCTACAAGATATCTGATCAGGTAGTGAAAATTATAACCCCGATTTACTTAATTCTACAGAAGTATATGCAGCTGGATACAAGGTCTTTTGCACAAAAATTTAAACATTATTAGAGACAGCCTATACCTCCCTAGTGCAAAATGAAGAAAAAAAAATTATTTTTCTAAGAAAAAGTGCAACACCTGGGAATTGGAGCTAGATAAATATCAGAAGTAGCTATACACACTTAACAGGGAATAATGATCCAGACTTCCCAAAGTCATTATTAGCATGGCATCTATTTCTAGACTGATCAATACTGAAGCCCTTAAAGATCATTTTTCAGAAAAGCTGCACACTGAGAACAGCAACTGAAGTCAGAAAGAACAGTGAGTGTGCAGTGTTAGTATATAGTTTAAGGTATTTAATTGATTATACTCTTTTCTGACCTTAAAAATTAATATTTTTGCAATACTGCCTTTATATGATCAATCCTGTAACAGTACCCATAATGTTCAAGGCACTGAAAGGACAGAGAAGAAACAGACCCTGCTTCTACAGCTCACCACCTAAAATCACAACATAAAAATGAGAAGGAAAAGTAGTAAAATGTATATGGTTACTTTGAAAATATTTTCTCCCTCAATACACAACTGCTCCTCTACTTAGTTTAATTCTTTCAAATGTTATAGTATGTTATAGTAGAAGTGAGACCTGAGTAAGGATCTGAAAGAGGATAGATTAGTGACCCTAAGGCTACCCCAAAGAGGTTCCTAGCCTAAAGAACTGGATAGAGAAAACCATAAAAAATAATTACTGGAAAAGCATGGAAACAGTCTAGAGAGGCTGCCATTGAGAATACAACAAGCACTACAAAGTGTGAACAAAGAAGACCAAAATGCAGAAAGTAGATATCCTACAGAATCAACAACACTGATTCAAATTTGAATAAAAAAATTGAAGCTGGAAATATAGCATTGGTAACTGAACACAAGGAAACAATCTGAAACAAGCTCCAATTAAGAGGAGGCCAGATCGCTTTCACTGTAAAACATCCAGTGACAATCATTGTCACAAATGACATTGTCCTCCTGGTTTTAAAACTCTTGGCCACATCAAGAATTGAAATGCATCAGCATCTCTCTCAGTGTTAGAAATAATCACCTATGGGGAAAACTTCTATGTCCCTCAGTTGAAGGGGCACCAAGCCTAGCAAGATCCACCTAACTCTGAAAGCTCCCATGTAAGTATCTAGCAGTTTTGCAAAATCCTTGTTTTCATAAAACACAGAAGGTCTTATCTTCTTCTGATTTTATTCTCAAGCCTCCATGTGTTCCTCTGTAATGTGATTTTTTTTAAACTGCTAAAAAAGAGTACACATAGCTTACATATCTTATTCATCACAGCAGTATTTGAATAGCATAGGTATATTAAGAAAACCTCTAACTCCAATTCACACTGAAGAAAAAAGAAGATGTAGCACACCTTAATTTTTTTTCCTTTTTAAACATATCTTGTTTTTTCTGCTTCATTGCCTAGATACAAAAGTTCTAGTGAAGACATTTGAACATTGGAACAAGTCAGGCATATTGTTTGTTTTTTCAGTACCATTTTCTAGATCTCTTTGCGAGGAAAAGCATCAAGCACCCACCTCCCCCATTTCCAGGCATTCTGAGTATCTGTCATTATGCATTGCCACTTATTCTTGTGGTATCTAATGTTACAGGGTTTGCTGGGGTTTTTTGTTTTGGTTTTTTTGGGGGGGGAGGGGAGGGGGAAGGAGGAGTGTTTGTCTTATTTAATTGTTTGTTTTCCTTAGGCCTACAACTAGTAGGTTCATTTCACTCCAGTAGAATTTCAAACTTGCCTGTAATGGCTGAGGAGAAACATTTGAAAACTCAAACTCCAAACATCTGAGCACCAAACAGCAAGAGTTCTTTAATCTTCTGATTTTTACATAATACTTCAGAAACAATGAAATTTATTAGTGATTTATGAATAATTAGAACAATAATAACTCCAGCATTTTTTACTTTCAACAATGAGGGAGCTTGTAAATCAGGAAATACTGCTGGCATTACTGGGAAAGGTCTTTTATCACCAGTTTTGTAGTCCTAACATAGTGACTGTGTAGGACATCACTGCTAAGAAATCTGCGTGTCCATTTTCATTGTCTGCTAAGTGACACACCCATTTTTCTAATGGCTTCTGTTTTTAAGGGTCTGAGCTTTTGCTGTATTACCTGGGCAGGTTAGAGAATATCAAAGCTCAAAGGAATGCTGATTTTTCTCTGAAGGGGAAGGAGTGTGAATAGCAATCAAAAGTGGTGCCATCCTATTCAGAACATTTTTAATGGCTTTACAAGATTTAAATTCAGTTCAATTTTCAGGCCCTGGAATGCCAGTAAAAAGGGAAAAAACCACACAGATTGAAAGTTAGTACAGAATATGGCTTCCAATTGCTATACTATTAATAAGAACAAATAATAGATGACAGTTATTTCAATTAAGGGCTTATTTGCCCAGAATTCTCTTTTCACTTAGCAAATATTAGCCTTCAGCTACTTAACACATGAGAAATTTAAAACTACTCAAGAATCTTAATTTATTTTTTGTAATTTAATTCTATAGTGAACCCAATTAAAATAGATGATAAATATCTGAAGGCAAATAAAGTTTGCAGCTCCATGATCTTCAGCATAGCACATTAGAAACGAGAAAGATGTATATAAACTATACTGTAAGGCTCTGGAAAATCCATATTTCCTCTGTACATGTTTTCATGTTGTGTGTTTGCCAGTTTTCACAGCGCATTTAGTAGAAGTAATTATTTGGTTAGTAAATACCATTTAAATCATATTTTACTTAACATACCCGTCCATAAAAGTCTTAACAGCACTGGTAAAATGACTCTTTTACATAGATGGAACTAATAAAATAGTGTAAGTCATAAACACACATTAAAATGTGAAATTTCATCACTCAGTCTATCTGGTACAATTTAAAACCAGTTCTAATAAATTCCCTTTGACTCCACTAAACAGAAAGAATATTTTCTGAAGTGATACCAGTAAAAGATTTAAAAAATTTTTACATATGAACTATGAGGAGAGACATTTGTTTACTTGCTAGGAGTTCCTGTCATCTCCCAAATAATTTCAGATTCATATGGTATATCACATAGAACACTGAGGATGAGTAAGAAATAAGTTTTGTGCACTTTGTCCGGTGAAATCTACAATTCAACTTGCTCAGTATTCTTTTACAGGATGCTTTTATATATTCAAGTTTAAACCTTGTATGCTATATGATTAGTGGGGTAAGGTGGGCAGGGCGAGGGATAGTGCGGTTGGACTACTTGCAGAATGAGATTTGATTTTTAAAAATCATGTTTATCCTTGAATAAAAAAACCCTATGTGATTAAGTAGTTAAGACATTCAATGCTCTCCGTGTTCAAGAGGAAGAAATTAAATTTGGCAGCAGTGTGATACTTGTGTCAAAGAAGTGCTTTTACAGAGCACATTTATTTACATTAAGTACACCCACATTCTGCCACGCTTGATGAATCTTGGTTCACACATGCCCAGAAGAGATTCACTGGCATTTGACACTTTTGCATAGAATATGCTCTTGCCCGTGACTGTAAGACCTGAACATACTGCATATTCCTGCAGCAAGAAAATTTCAGTGGCTGCCCAGCACCTCAGAAGCCTGAGCTTAAGCTGGCTGCAGCAAGGAGACTGTTTGTTTCCATGTTCCCAAGGCTCTGCCTGTGAAAAGCAACACAGAGAAAGTGAAATTATCTGAACTGGAACAGAAGGTAGTTGGACAATACCAGAACTATGGAAAAAAGGAATCTTTATTCAGCCCCCATGGGTATAGGCATTACGGTAATCTTTAATTAGGTGATCACGTACTTTTTCCTACAAAATTCTTGCCCCATTCAGTGAACATTCAACATTTTTTTTCCATCTGCCTCAATGTGTGGTCCTGAATAATAACAATTTTGACATTTCCTAAATTTTGAGCATTTTATTTCCTACCTTTAAAAATACTGCAATATAATGGTTTGCATTCAAGAAATGCAATAAATTACATGTAGAGGCAGCAGAGTACACAAAGCACTTTGTTCAGTGAATTCACTGCACAATATCCACAACTACAATAAACACTACCATAAAAAAAAAAAAAAAATCACTAATTGGCACCTTGCTATTAAGCGTGGGAGAAAGGTCAGGAAATGAGTAGCTGATGGAGATTGAACCTCCAACCCATTCTTATGGTTCAGGGAGGTTCTCCTAGGGTCGGGATAAGATTCACAAGCACGAAAGGGCTCAAGTGCCTTTGAACTTTACCAAAAAATGTACATTCTAGGGAAAAAGGGGAAACAAGAGCCTAAACTCAGTAGCTTAATTCAAAAAATGATCTTGTTTGGCTAAACTTGTACTACAGGGTGACTACCAAATAAAAGCAAATAAATATTGAAGAGATTTCTGGACATCTGCAGCATTTTTGGGAAAAACAATTATCCTGTTTAAAAGCCTCTTTCTGAATTCAGAGTTCCTCATATTTAACCAGAGGTGCTAGCATGTGAAAAAAAAAAAAAAAAAAAAAAAAAAAAAAAAAAAAAAACAACCCACAACAAAAAACCGAAAACACAAACCCACAGCAAGAGAAACAAAAAACTGCTTCACGTTTTTAATAGGGCACAACAGGAATCCACAAAACAAGAAAGCCACGGAAGCAATTTGTCTCACTTGTAGAAGCAGTGCTAGATAAACACATGCGAGATAAATATTATTGTTTGCTAAACTACCACCCTATTTTGAAACCAAATTCTCTCCTCCAAGTCAAGATTTATGAGAATTACATTGCTTACACAGAACCTGGAAACCTAAATATGCCTTTAGATCCTCACACTCTGTAAAAGAAAGAAAAATAAAAAGAAAAAAAGAGTGCCTTTTAGCTGCACACACTCAGGCAGGAAAATTACAGCCTCACATTTTCAACGCTAGAGTTAATGCTGTGTCAGCACCTCCATCAAACCTCGTTGTTCAGCAGTTTATAAAAAGTTCACTCCGAGCCGAAACTTGGCACCCAGAGCCCAGAAAGGAAAGTGCCGAGGAGAAGCAAATAAACCCGCTGTGCCGCCGCTCGGTGGCGGGGCGGGGGGAAAGGGGGGCAGCTCGGCCGCATCGCGGGGCGACCCCGGGTACCGCTGGGAGCCTCCGCCAGCCGCGCTGCGACCACCAGGGCAGGGCAGCGCATCCCCCCCACCACCTCCTTCCCACCGCGCCGCCGGCTCTGCCCCTCCGCTGCCTTCACCTCCTCGAAGGGGGCGGACACCAGCTCGGCCTCCCAGCTGGGGAGCTCGGAGGGTCGGCGCACCGGAGAGTCGCGGGCGGACTTGGGCCGCTTGGGGCCCATGGCGGTGCGGGCGGGCGGGCGGCAGGAGGAGTCCCCGTCGGACCCACGCGTCGCCCTGGCGACCGGTCCCGCGGGGCGGCGCCTGCCGGGCAGGAGAGCTCCCGTGCCCGGCGGGGCCGGCTGGGGCATTGTTCCTACCAGGAAAGGCTCAGGGAGGTGGGCTTGTTCAGCTTCGACAAGAGGCGATCTCATCCACGTGTATAAATACCTAAAGGGGTAGTGGTGTCAAGAGGATGGAGCTAGGCATTAAGAGAACAGGCAGTGAACAAGAAACTGATCCAGAGGAAGTTCCACATGGACATGAAGAACTTTTTTACCACATGGGTGACCATGCACTGAAGCAGATTGCCCAAAGAGGTTGTGGAGTCTCCTTCACTGGAGATATCCCAGAACCATCTGCACCCAACCCTGTGCCATGTGCTCTGTGACGACCCTGCTTAGGCAGGGAGGTTAGACCAGATGACCCGCTGTGGTCCTTTCCAACCTGATCGATTCTGTGGAATTCTTGGAGGGCTTTCAGGTGCTTTCTCTCATAATTTTTGAGATGAGCTGCCCAGAGGAGAGGCATTACTAAGGCTGTGTGGGAAGTGTTGGGTCTGCATATGTTCATACAGCCACCAAGTGACATGTCACATCCCCAGGGCCACATAGCAGCACCCACTGCAGCTCTCCATGTGCCTGGGGAGGAGGGCAAAGGAGTGATCCCCAGCCACGGCACTGGAGCGTGACCTGAGCAGCGAGGTGGGGGGTCAGCCAGGTGTGGGCAGCCAGGCCTGCTCCCAGGCCCAAGTGGCTCTCCAAATACTACCATATGTTACAGCACTGGGACCAGAAGGGGAGAGAGAGGCACAGTTGGGAGAAAGCAGGAGAGCTGCCAAGATAAAGAATTCATTACAGAGGAGTCATGTCGTGATCTCACACTGGAGACGAGTGAAATATTCTGTGTGATTTAACATTTGGTGAAAATACCCCAAACCACATGCTGCCCTTCCCCCACCCCCTAATACCGACCAGGGTTGCTCAGAGCCTCCAAATCTTTATTTTATTTTCGTCAGAGCTTAAAACCCTGCTGTGCAGCACATTACTGCTTTAGTCAGGATTTCATTCTGGGATGACACTGACCTAGTGTGTGTGCTGTATAAAGCACCTTTTATTACCTGGGTTTAGTGAAGAAATAGGAATTCAATTTCATAGGGGATGTAACAGGCAAGTTACATCAAGCAATATCATCTAAGTTGGCAGAAGGGTATCCTCCCCATGTTTGCAGATAGTGATGCAGTTGATAACATGGAAAAGCATCACAGTAGATTTGCTAACACCCACAAACATTTTTCCCCACCCTGTTTTTTGGCTAATGTCCATTTTTTTTTCCCCTGAGGTTTTCTTTTGTTGTCCAGAAAAAAAAATAAAAAAAAAATCACACCTCAGTTGTTCACAGAAAAAGGCAGAGGGACATTCCCTCCGTACTCTTGTTCTTCACTAAAATCTTGAGTACATAACCTGTGCCTGCTGAGGTGCACTGAAACAGCCTGGAAAGGAGGAATAGGGCAGGATCACCAGCTGATATAGCAGAACAGTACAGAGGTTTGGTATGGAATGCACAGATAATGGTGCCAAATATCCTAATTATGAACTTCAGATTTTTCATCACTGAGTTTTCAGGACTGAATATAAGCTTTAGGAGGATTGACAGGAGAGGGTTGCACGCATGGATCTGGATGGTATAGCTGGAAATAAGCACTAATGTGATGTCAGTGGGAGAGGACAACTGCTTAATTATACCCACACCTAGATCTATATGCACAAGATTGTTAGGAGAGTTAAAAACCAACAAGACTGATGTCAGCCTGCAAACAGCTCTGAGAATAGAAACAATTGCAGTGAGAATCATGAACTGGCCTGTTTATGTCTATTGTGTGTTTGCTTGATTCATAAGGATTATTTGAAGGAAATTGTTTTGTTCTGCTGCTCACTGCCTTAGTAAATGCATCTAGATAACTTGTTTATTGTTGGATGTTGTAGCAGATAGCAAGTTAAGCTCAAGTAGGACAGCTGATCACTGGGAGCTTATACAAATTCATTTAAAATTACTTCCACCACTCTCCCAAACAAAGCAGAGGAAGAAATTATTAACTATTACAAAGGGGCCTAGCATATAGGGCTAAATATATATAACCTAAAATGGGTTATCCAACAGTGTAGTCAGCTGAAGATGTCTGTTTGGCTGCTTGTCCCTGTCCATTCCATTGTGCTGCCAAAGATGCTGGTAGGCCAAGCTGTAAACCAGATCACTGAAACCCCCTTGATTACATCCTACAACAGACAGACAAACCAAGAATACTGGGAAACTACAGCCTTTGTTTCCTCCAAATGGTCTGGACTGCAAAATACCCAGCTGCATGTTTTGCAGCTGAGCCATTTGAAAATCTTCAGCTTCCTTCTGATAACTAAAAGATCAAGTTGCTGTAATCTTAAAACTTGTGTTAGCAAAACTGAATGTAATTCAACTATACTGGTAAGCCACTTATGAGAAGAATAGACAAATTAAGGATCCAGAGAGACAACACACAATTTGGGGTACCTTCTGGGAAAAAAAAAAAAAAAAAAAGGAAAGTGCAGATATAAGCTCAGTATTTCCAAGTAATGAAATTAGGTCTACTGTTAACGCAAGAGTTAATGGGTCTATCTATAATGACTTGGTGTCTGAGAAGAATATTTATGGCAAGATTTTCATGGAGAATGGTAACCTAAAAATCATAATCAGCCTTTTATTGTCTGGCTTATTGAAAAACATCATTTGTAAAATACACCAATGGAGTATCCTAAGGCATGAATTTACAATAAAATGAAATTCTGAATAATACTCAGTGTAAATAAAACATAGCATACCTTTCCCTGGGAGAGGGGTTAACAAGCCTGTGTATTCTGAATTTATACAGCAGAATAAGAAAGCATACATGCATACATGATTAATACTGTGGAGTAGCTAGACACAATAACATGCTCCTGTGCCCACATTTTCATTTTTAGTAATAATATAGAAGGAACATTTAAAAATTAGGTATACTTTTTTACCTCCACCAAGAAGAAGGAACGTTAGTTGCCTTTTATTTTACAGTGACTTAAAGAAGATTTGCACTTACTTGTTATTCAGTAAAGTGCGGGGAGTAGACAGACATTACTAGTTGTACACGTCATTTTTTCTCTACTTGATATTTCCTGAAAGACTACAGTTGAGTAAGAAATTAGTAAAGGTTTTGGATCTTAATAATTAAAGCCTGATAGAGTGAGGGGGGAATTAAAAAAAAAAAAAATGCTTAAGTGCTTATTTTAAATGCTTGAGAAATATTTGGAAAAAATGATCTTTTCAGTAAGAACCATCAACTTTTCACCCTCAGCTGAGAAGTGAGCAAAGAGTCCTCTTCGCTTGAGTTCTTAAGAGCACAGTTAATTGCTTTATATTGCTTTCATAAGATCTAAATGTTTCTGAAAGGGGGAGGCTTCCTGAATTACGACTTCAAAAAGCAGTTTCTGTTTTAGAAAACTTTTCAGAAAGGTGGTCTAGAACAGCTAACATGGCCTTCAGCATACAGAGGAAAAGCCCTTAATTTTCTTTATATTTCTAAAAGAAGATGAAAGGTATCAAAAAAAAAAGTAAAGGTATACTTCTCCCACTCTTCCCTCCTCTCCACACCCCACAAGAGAACACAGCTCAGTCCTTTTTCCCCTCAGAAAGGATGAAGAGGAAGAACATAAAACTCATTTTGCTTTCCTTTCCAGTTTCATAACACTGCAGTATCTGGGCCGGGAACAGCTTTCGCTTGAAGTTTGCAACCCCCCACGACACAACCATCACACAAGTTACACACATTTGACAACTACAGCATGTGTTTCCACAGCCTGCCTGAACTCTCACATACGAAGTTGGATGGAGGAGCTCTTTGCCTACAGTTGCTGCTCTGGCCACCAAATGATTATTTATAATTTACTTCTCAGTCTCTAGATTCATTTATATAATTTGCATAAAGCTTCCCACATGGACTGCATTGGCCTCATGGATGTGGACCAAATATCTGTTTTGGCTTTACGCTCTAAAGAGCTTATTTCTGCATCAGTAAATTATAAGTACATGTGCCGTGAAAGGGACAAAGGTTAAGGTGAGTGTAAATACATTAATACACTCCCCTTCTGAATATGACATAGTGCACTTATATTTTTTCTAGTGCCAAAGGTCAATAATTTCCTAATTAGACTGAATTCTAATCATAATGAAACAATAAAATGAACTCTCCTTCTCAGAGTGTAATGGGCCTTCCTAATAAGGTAAGGGTTGCTAGATGCTTGCTGAACTGTGAGAACGTGCGGGGATGTTCAGAGAGAAAGGGAACAGCTGAATTGTAAAGACAGTGCAATTCAGACAAGTCCATTTGCCACATGGCAAGTCTTACCCTCCAATGCTGGGCCACTCTATGCACAAATCAATAGACCTAACCTATTTAAGCCTGTCTGTCTAATAATGCAGCCAAAACGCAAAGCAAGTGGTAGATACTCCCTTCTTCCTCCAGCATTTAGTGAGTACCTGGCCAGTCATTGTTTTTTCCTTCACTCAGATATTTCCAGTCAAGCTGCATTATAAATGTAAGTAGCCTCTGTTGTTTATCACTAGCATAATATACAAAACAGATCAAACTTTCTTTATATATACAAATAAAGTTTGTATTTAAAAGTCTCCACCAAATTTGTTTTACTGGGAAAAAAAACAAAAACAAAAATACACAAAACTTTCAAGGCCCAATATTTAATTTTGGAAAAGATGCTTTCATAGTCTGCTCTCCCACGTATATGCATGTGTGAGAAGAATGCTTTTTCCTCTCTATAGCCAATGGCATAAGGATTCCTGGCAAAGCTCAAAATGAAATCTATTATCATGTCAGTAAAATGACTTCCAAATTCCAGCTGGATGCTCTGCAATAGTCTCTTTAAAGAAAGACTCCCTTTGCATTTGGTGTTGTAGTTCTACTGTCTCTAGGTAACTGAGTTTTGGAAGCAGTTCAGTGCTGCCAGTCAGCAAAAAAATTCTTAATTCAGATATCTCAGGCTTTATTCCTGCCCTTTTCCAAAACAGATGACAAGTTTTTATTCTTCTCCCCAAAGTACTAAATTCAAAGAAAACATTCTCCTACCCTTCAAGAAAGCTAAAGTTCCCACCTCCACTCCATTCTCTTACACTTCCAAGTCCTATATCATTGCATGCTTTCTTCTGGCACAGAAGGAGTAGTTTCCCTAAGATTATGAGGCCCTACATGCAGATCTGCTTCTGCATCTCTCTCACTCCTACCACCAAGAAAGGGAGACTTACACAGTAGTGCTGAGCATTAACCACTAACCTTTCTCAACAGAAAAACGAAGCAAATTTTAAATAAGTGGGATGTGAAGCATTATGACATTACTGGTGCAAAAACAAAAGTGCTTCTAATCCATTAAAAACAAATATTAACACCATGTAGGGTAAACAAACTTAAGCTGTATGCCAGGGTTTGTAATGAAAATATTGATGATAAGAGGGGGAAAAACTTGGCGCATTTGTTTATTTTTTAAACCTCAAGAGATTCTTTATAAAAATACATGCAAGCTGTACTGGAATTAAAATAACTAAATGGCTAAAGGCATAATTCTTTGACCGTGATAGCCTAATTCTGTGAACTCATAGTTGGATAGTAGTTAACTGAATTTTCTAATGGTAATGTCTAATTGCAGAATAACTAAATTGCCACATTATATATTATTCTGAAACTGTTTATTCAGCTTTAATTCCCCTTCCTTTATTTCTAACCTATTTTCTGGAGCACATATACTCCCCAGTAGACCTAGTTAAGTGAGTAGGTTTTGGAAAGAAGGACATGGAGTAATGACTATTTCCCATTCTATTTTCACACTTCTCTCTCTTGTCTAAAAACTGCCTTATAGAACAGTCATTATTAAACTCTCCAGCTAGGATTATATCCCAGCAGAACATCATGCCTTTCTATATCAGCCATTAATCCTTTACTTTTCCATAAACCTGAAGTGTAATTACTATCTCCTTACATCAGACTAGAAAAACATTCTGTGCTTTTCTCTTCCCCACCTGCATCATCCCTACTTCACAAACTTTTCTTATTCTGCATCTCTAAAATTCAAACTGAACCCCAACCTGTGTCACCAGACTGTAGCACCATAGAGTCAACACCAGCACTACCCAACAGGAACACATCTTCCACTAGCATCTCTCTCCTGCCAGTCCTTGCTTTTAAATGCAGCTGGGATACACCTGCCAAGCACCCCATTCTGTGAAATCCTAACACAGTGCTCCAATGAAAGTGTTTATGCAGGTGTAGTCCTCTCCCTCATCAGCTGTGCTGGAGTGACTCCTCTCTTGCACTTCACTGAGCACCCCACTACCACCATTTCCACAGTAAAAGAATATGGGAAGGCTGGGTACTGGCAATAGTTAATTAGATGAGTATATAAACTAAAATTTGGTGAGTCATCCTATAGGAGCTCCTATAGATAATTTCAGAATTTACTTATTCCTGAAAGCATCAGGATCTAGCCCTGAACCTATGTAGCATCCTCTGCAACTGTTGTAGCCCCAGCTGTTACTGGGAATAGCACATTTAGAACTAGGTGATGGGGATGAGCAGGCAATTAGCAGTCTCTGCCTGCCAGGGCCTCATCTTACACCCTCCTATCAAGATAGTGAGAGATGGAAAGTATTATGAATGTGGCTTACCTTCGTGGAAACATCTGTAATAGAGTATTATTCTTCAGCTTCTTTGGATAAATACTGTGCAGTTATGTAAAGTAACCACAAGATAAGACAGTTTCCTGCCCCCCCCCTCCCTCCCCCACAAAGTCCACATATGTATCATTTGTGCGAGATTTTAGTGAGTCTTAACAATATGGGAAGTTGAAAGAATTTGCGCTGTCTTTGTTTCTGCAAATCACAGCAAAACCAAGGCTCTGCCAGATTGTGTGCATTTCTTAAATTACCTATCTGAAGGAGAGCAGATTTAATTTAAAATTCTCAAAAAAGTAATTATTTAAAGATCAAATTAAATAATTTTAGAAAAGGTAAAAAATATTTTAATTCCTATCAGATTCTAACATCTGCTTTAATGTAAAAGCTCCACGTATTACTGACAGATGTTGTATAATAAATAAAAGCTGCAAAGAAGATTTTCTAACACTTTATCATCAACATTGTATAGCTTCTGCCAGAGCCAGCCATTCATGTGGATTCAGTAAGTTTTAAGCAAATAAAACGCAGCAAGTGTTTACATTATGTCATTACGGAGATCGAGTTCAAAAGGATTTCTAATTAGCACTTTTCTTAGTTAACAAACTGTGTTAGCTCTAATTCCCCTCAGTCACATTCCTTAGTTCACACTAAGAGCAGTCAAAATGAAAAAGCAGGCCTTTTTCCATCTCTCTGCATCTCATTACTTCAGACAAAGCAAAACATTTACTGTGGCAGAGCTGCAAAATGTGGAGGGCCATTAATGAAAAAGGTACACTAGTTAGCTAAAATCTGGCCATGCTCCCAGTGTATTGACTTACCTGCATGAGTGCTTTCAGGTCATGCCATCCTTAATGGTTATTTTGTATCCCATGATTTTTAAGAGTGGTCCTAGTCAGCATTTAGAAATAACGTGGAGACATTTGAGATAAACAGCTGAACTTGGCAGTTTGGCCCAGTGTACAGGCTATAGTGTCTAAAGCCTAATTGTCAAATACACAGATATATTTGGAGTATGCAAACATTGTAAAGTCATTGTGACTGTCTGTCATCAGGTATGTCAAAGTAGGACTGTGAGCAAAATGAAACAAAGCAGAATTTCTTAGTTTTCTTTAAAATATATGTTAAATGCCAACAGAAAGCTTTTTTTTTTTTTTTGGCAGAAAACATCTTCTTTCACTTGCTTTGCTTTTCTTCATCATCCCACAGAATCCTCTGATGACTAAACAATAATAATATAAAGAAAACATTGATGAATTAGTTATTTTTACTGCAAATCCCTGTCAGTAAACCTTGAGCGCCGTTCCTACCAGTGTGGATCAATGAAGTACAACTTGTCTGGCTTCCACTTATACAAAACTCTGACATTTGCAAGATTTAATTGAGCTTTTTTTTTTTTTTTTTTTTTTTTTTTTTTTTTTTTTGATTTGCAACACCAAATATTGCTTTCCAGGACAGAAAGTGAATGAACTGAAATTGAAAGTCTGTCTTCTGTTCTAATGATGCTTAGACAACACTAGAAATACAGAGCTATGCCACCAAGAAGTGTCAGAGTTTGGATGGAATAAAAGGCTACTTTGAAAATTAATCACTCCTAGAGTAGTTTTCATTTCAGAGGTGATGGAATTCTATTTCGGAGATAACATCGCTTTTGCATAAAAGGTTCAGGCATCACTTTATGTTGCTTTTTAGAGCTTACTACTTGGGATTCTAAGCTGGAGCAAATGCATCTCTGCTGTTTTGGGACAGTAAGCTAGCTGTGGGAAAAGCTGATCAGTTCTGAACCAAGGAAATTATTGACTAGTAAAGCTCAACACTTACCTCATTCAGACCTTGCCATCAGAGTTCAAGTAATTCTAGATGCTTTGAACAAAGAGGCCAAGGCTCTGATCCGTAGGCACTTAGCTCCCCAGATACCTTGAATGATCTGAGCTTATGTCCCTGGCTTGCACACCTTCAACCACGCTCTGGATTATTGGAGGCATACTCATGTCTGATCAAAGGGCTGTCTAACTGGACAAAACAGGACAGACTGAGCTGGATTATCCTTCTTTTCTGCCCAGAAAGAGTGGATTAGCAACATGTAGTAGATATGATTGGCAGCGCTTCTACTCTAGTTGTTCTATTAGATTTTAAGGAAACATTAATCAGTTGATTCACTCCATGTACTAGGATGCTATTCAAATCACAGACTTGGAAATCTTTCCTGCCAAGCACAATGGAGTTCCCTGTAGAAAACGCTATCCATTTTTTGCTTTTCAGAACATGGAAAAATGATGAAAAACTTTGCAGTGCCATAAAACAGTGTTTTTGCCCAAGTGTTCATGATAAAGGACTATTGAAGATGCAGCTTGGCTTTGGGAGGAATTAATCAAGGCTTCATTTATTCCATCATTGATATTTCATTAGTTAGTTGGGAACAAAGCAATCACCTGAAAGAAAGAGTACATTCCTGATTCTGATTTCATCTGTAGAGGGAATGTGAAGGCATGGAGAAAACAAAGGAATGACAGATATCAGAACACACTGTGTGGCACACTGCATCACTGCTCCAACACACAAACAAATAGTCTGTGGAGCTCTAAGTGTGATGAGGGGTGAGAATGCACTAAATGCAGGCATTTTAATCTGGAAGAAAATAATTCCAGCTCTCTTTGTACAAATACACTACTAGTGCAGCATGGCAATATTACCATTTGGGACTACATTATGTGTTCAATGTCTTTTTAAACTAGATACCTTGACCTGCTTTAACCCGTTTGTTTGCCCGTGCTGGGATCCAGACCTCCACTTATATACTTGGAATTTTAAAAATTATTGAAAGGAGGAAACTTTATGCACACACTTTCATCCATTTGTTTTCCTCAGGCCAGTGGGGAAATAAAATGTTTTAATCAAGTTTTGAAAGGCTCCTGACCTAGATGGGAAGCCCTGGAACTCATTTGCATTAGACTTTTTAAAAGAATAGCTTATCAGTCTGATAAAGATCAAGCTGGGAGTGTTTTGCCTAGCTGCTTTCCAGAATATGTTTGAGGATTTGATGTGGTGTTTCTTGAGTGTTTTTTTCAAAGTGCGTAAGACGCATCTGTACAGTAGTAGGTCTAAAACATAATTTTAAGGAAGAGATATATGTGTTACAGTTAACCCCTGTGCAATCTCTCCAGGTGCACTTCACCTGGACCACAAACAGTGGGATGAATGTACGTGCTGAACCACGAGACTATAGTATTTCCTAAGTTATCATTTGGTTGTTTCAAACTTACACTCATGACCTAGAGCTCTGGACAACACTCCAAATTATGATAATTTTCTTCCTGATCTGGTGAAAAGCAGACTTGTTACCCGAGGTGTAGCTTGTGGTAGGGACCTCAATTACTGGCTAGATGGCAGTAGAGGTCATTTATGTATTGAAGCACATGTGCCTTAAGTATTATACCACTTTGAAATTGAACTCACTCTGCTGATGAAAAAGTTTCTGCTTATCCCCATGTTATTGCTGCTCTGTGGTCTGTTATATCCAGCAAAAAAGCAATTTTCATAAGGATAGATCACTATTCCTCTACAGGCTTCTTTCGTATTCGTGGAATACAAAACCAAACAAGCTTAATTTGTCCCTTTTCAGGAGTTAACTTCTAATTAACATTATACAACCCAAACAGATGCCTACTGCTCCAGGGCAGTGAAAGTCTCAACTCTCCGGTAGACTCCCAATTTACGTATTTCCAGAGATCACTGCTTGCTTTGTACAATTAAGGGTCTGGCCAGGATATGGGCTTCAGTTTACTAGTGTAGTGATGTGGGCTCGTGGGATGATAATTAATTCTCTTCAGGGTGGCACCAGTGAGCAGGCAATAATGGTGGGGACAGGAGCAGCTGTGCCAGCACTGGGACTTTTATGTTCACTCAGGGAATGTCATTCAAGGTGGTTGTTTAACTTCTCCAGCAGAAGAAGGCCTCCTGTTGGCATGGGAGTCTCCACGTGGACAGTCACACTGGCTGAATGGCTGTAATTGGGAGGAGATCTGAAGTTTAGGCAAGGGAGTATGTAGGGGAAGCTCTGGCAGCTGATCCCTGTGATTCCCAAGAATGCTAAGGAAACCAGTGATTTGGAGACCACGTGAATCACACCGTGGCAGGATCATGGGACACTGAACTTGTACGAGCCCTGTGGTGCAGTACCAGTCACCAGCCCACCAGAGGCTAGGCAAGGGTAACACAGACCATCCTGGGCCAAATATCTTCTGTAGAATCAGGCAACATGCTGATCCCACCATTGAGTCAGAAACCACCACTGGGATGATTTAGGTCTGATCCCCCAAACAGAAATCTATGCAACTTGATGAGATTATGACTCTTTCAGAGAAGCAAACTGCCCTGCAGGGATCTCTTTGCAGTGACCCGGGGCCTCACTCTGTAGCTGACTGGTCTGATAGGTTTCCTGGGGCCTTGGGGAACAGACACACTGATGTTTAGGCTTGGATGTGGAAAACTTGAGGCCCAGAGGAGCTGGTTCACATCCTCCACCTCCTCATCCTTGGTCCAGTGTTCACAGTGACTTGTGGAGGGAGCCCTCTGCTCTAGCTGTAGCTGGTGCCCCTCTGTGGCGACAACTGCCTTCAGCCCCACCGCTTTGCCTTACCACCTGTTGGTAGACGCGCTCTCACAGGCAGCCTCGAGCCCAGGAAGATTAGACCCATTCATATCTGAAATGACAGGGGGGTGTGAAATTATAAAATGGTTCAGTCCCCTTAGTGCTGGTCCCCAGTGGACTCCTGTCCCCCCTGAGCAGCTGCCCCCCACCCCCACCCCTGAAGCCCCTTGGAGCAGCTGCTGTCCGTCTGGCTGCCTTGGCCTCCTTGTCAGCTGTTTGATGTCACCCATCAATCTTCCATCTTTCCTGCAAATCTCTGATGATCGAGTTTCATGTTTCCAGGACTCTGGCTGTAAAGCCCCTTTCGCTGGTATAATTAGTAATTAGAGGAAAAATGTTAGCAAACTCCTCTTGACATAAACAGACACTCAATCCCCATCTGTCAGGTCAGGAAATTCACATTAGGGTGAAGGCCCAATACAGATTTTTCTATCTGAGGTGAATGACCGCACACACTCCATGCTGCTTAATTAAGGTGGCCACATGACATTGAGTGAGAGCTATTTATAAGTGACCACTTTGATTATAAACAATTTCCAGTGTTTTGAAAGTCATCATGTCTTTCCTGCTAGGAATCCCCATGGGCTTTAAAAGAAATGGTCTCTCTCAGCAGTGCTCTGTAGCACTTGGTAAGGAGATGGGGTTGTCATTCATGACTGGTGTTCAAGTCTGTGGTCTTCATGGAGCTGCACGTCTGAGATGACACCATTCAGTGGAGTTATCCTGTCATTCCAGTATGGTAGGTAAGGCAGGCCGAGGACCAGACCTCTTCACTGCAGACCTCTTCACTGCAGCTAACAAATGCTTGATACTATGCAGTGGGAGAAGCTGAAGACAGACTGGTTCAGACTGGAAACAAGGCAGCACATATTTGATGTGGAACAGGCAAGACTGGACATTTTTCCTCCTGTGATAGACTTTAACTTGAAGATAACATAATTTAGGAAAGTCCTATGCCTTGTGTTATGGTGGAGGCTGGAGCAGATGACCACAATGGCTTCTGCTGACTTTATCATCTGTATTGTTTGGCTTCTCATAAGACCTACTTCTTCCCCTTCTGCAGAGCAAAAAATTTGTATATGACTGAGGATCAAGCTTCTGGTCCTTCCATAATTATGTGAGGGAAAGCCAGAGGCAAAAGCTCAGCAGTGGTTAAGGTCAGAAACCCTTTTCTCTTTTGTTTGTTTCATTTATAGGTGTTGGTGCAACCAAAACAAAGAAGAATGAGCCAAGTCTGTGGCTGCGTTTCATGCAGACTGTAATTAAAATCCACAGCACCACAACCAAGGCAATTCTTACGTGCCCAAGGTTTTGTGTTGCTCTGTAACCCAGTCCTGCCTGGTCTCTCCAGAAGGAGAACAATCTCTTTCCAGGTTTCTGAGGTGAATACGACATAGCAGCACATGGTTGTTTCAGGTCTGGAAAGACAAGCTGGGCCTGCTTGAGCCACAGTTAGGCAAGAAACCATTGCTAAATGGAAACTGTAAAATATGATCCGATTTTTCAAGCAGTATTTAACTTTAAATTACCCAGGCTACTGTGTATGGGAGTTTGAGAGGGAAAGGGTGAACCATAGCTGTTGGAGTGGGAAAGGAGGACTTTCTAGAGAAGGAGAGAACCTCTGGAAGCTATATGAGATGTTCCTTGTCATAGTAATTTTCTTTGCAATAAGGTGGATGCAGACCATTATTTTTTTGTTGGAACCATTTCCAGGTATGTTTAACACTGTGTCTCAAGTACTAAAAATCAAGCTGGACATTGAGTTCAGTGTTAGATAAAAAATAGAAATTAATACAGCATCACAGGAGAAATTATATGAAAACCAGAGTTAAATTCTTACAGTAGCATAACCTTTTACTTTTGACCTGATGCATACCTCACAATGCTGTCCTTATTTTAAACAACTTAAAAGTCTTTGACCTTAACAGCTCAGTAGTATTCTCTTAAAATATTTTTCTGATTTTATGTTCCTAGGCCTCAAAGAAGAAAGGTGAGATTGAGGAAAAATAAACCAGTTCTGTAGGTTCTGACATCCTTAACAACAGATAACTTAAGGTCACTTTCAGCAGCCCCTATCACTTGAACTAACTGGAATAACTGGTAACAGCAGAGGTTTGTTATTTGGTAAGTGAAGTAGCATGAAAAAGAGATGAGGTCATACAATTTATACTACCACATACTATTGTCTTTCAGAGAGAGTGGGTGGCAGAG
Organism: Empidonax traillii; assembly: GCF_003031625.1. Classification (NCBI taxonomy): domain Eukaryota; kingdom Metazoa; phylum Chordata; class Aves; order Passeriformes; family Tyrannidae; genus Empidonax; species Empidonax traillii. The sequence goes on along the minus strand of NW_020955356.1, from coordinate 1,493,771 downwards.
GAGGAGTTGTGGACTCTGTTCTGGTGGGGACTGCGGTCACCGTAGATCCCCTCCACCAGCTCCAAACAAGCTGTGATCCTTGTGCCTCATGTCTGTTCCCTGGTACTTGCTGCAGTTCTGCCTTTTTCCCATCCTGAGACACATGTTGTAGTTCAATCCCTTCTCCCCATCCCTACCCCAGTTTCTTGGCTCAGTTTTTCTCTGACCCCCTTCTCTGATTTGTGTCACTAGAACTGACTAGTTTCCTGATCAGTGTTTCTCTGCCACTTTGAATTTAAAATAATTTCTCCCTACCTGTGTTTCTTACAGTCTCTGTTGCTCTGTACTACTCCAGCTTCTCAGACTTTTCAATCACCCTTGGTGTTCACCCTCTCTTCTGCCTTCCATGCACTGTACTCCCTCTCCAGCTTTTGGGTTTATCTCAACCAATTCCTTTACCTTGCCCACAACTCTTATTAGAACTGATCTCTCCCCTGCCACACCTATTCATATGACAAGTTTCCAATAGAGCTTATGAATCCATCCTCAGGCTGAGTCCTTTTCAGATGCCTCCTCCTCTTTCCTTCTAAATGTAGCCTTCCCTTTTACCCAGATCCCTGTCCTGAGCATTTCTATGTTCCAGCCAATTTTCTGCTCTATATCAATTGGGTTTTATTTCTTACCCCATCCATCCACATTCAGTTCCATTCAGCAGGTCTTCTACACCATGTTATCTGATCGCCAGTTGCAGATCATCACAGTCCTGAAGAGAATCTGTCCTACCACTATTAACCATGGGAGCAGTATCTATAAGAAGCAACCTACTTGAATTCTTATACCATACAGATCATGCACAAAGTCCTCAGTGACTTCCCATGCATAGCTCTGACCTGCAGATATCAAAATGTGACCTTTCAAACTTGGCCAAGCTTTGATAGTTTTCACAAGGAGAAAATGAGGTACATTCCTGACTCAAAAGCCATTCTTTCTGACAGGACCATATTTTCCTTTTGAACATGAGTACTACTACAGTTTCTAAAATAAAAAAAATAATTCTCATAATGTGATTAATATGAGTGGAAAAAAAAGTCCAGAAATTAATTTTTCAGTTTTTAAAGTTGATTTTTCCAAAAAGTGTCTTATCATGAATATGACCATGACTGGGGAAGGCTATGGACAGAGAGAGACAGGAGTAAAAGAGAGTGAAAGAGAAAAAAAAAAGAGGTGAAAGTGAGTGGAGACTTGAAAAGGAAGATATCTATGCCAAAAGTGTCTATGTCTTCCTTTCTTTAGCTGCAGCTGCTGTAAGTCTTTAACTGCATATGGTTGTTATGTTATGGTACTCTACCCCTCTGCTTGTCTTGTCTCCTCCTACTTCATTCAATCCATTCTCTAATTACCTGTCCTCAACATTTTTATTCTTCAGTTCTGTACCTGTTTCATCTCCTGCTCTATCTCCTTATATTCACTTTGCACTTCATTTTGGTTCTCTTTCTTACTCTATCTCTTAATAATCTAAATCTCTTCTCTTGGCTCCTTCTCTCTCATGTAATAATTTTCTTCTCCCCTCAGTCTGCTTCATGGAATAACTCTGACAACTAAAAAAAAGAAAAAGCCAAGAACAATAGTTATAAGGCCAGATGTCTGAACATCAGCATTCATTTCTGCTCTTATTTTTGGTCATACACAAAATGTGCCCAGCTGTTGCACTAAGCCCTTTAAGCAATCAGCAAATCCCTGCTCTGCCTGCCCTGAATATATTCATGCATAGAACTCCATCTGGAACTGCTCATCTTTTCTCTGGTATTCTTGAACTACCTTATACTTCTGGGTCTGATTGAAAAAAGGATTTTATAAAGAATACTTTGAAATAAAAAAAATTAGCAAATCCTGTCAGTTGGAAATCTCTTCAACTGACACTATGTTTTCCACTGTGAAAGCAGGGTGTATTTATCCTTCATGGTTCTCTGTCCCTTTGTTGCTTCATCTCCATTTGTCTATACATCAGTGCTGTGCTGCAAATTGGCTGGAGAATGTGTCTGGTTTGTCTATGTTTGAAAGCCTTAGGCTGCTTAGTGATAACACCTGTCCAGCTAGTTAGAGAGGGTACAGATCTAATTGTGACTGTGAAGGGAGGCAGAGGCAGCTCTCTCCATTCAGCATGACACTGAGGGTTAATAGAAGGAAAATATTGATGTTTTATTGAATTACTCCTATAGGTCAGATCATATAACATGCCCAAGATCTAAACAATGATCCTGTTCTGGAGGAATGTGTGGTTCAGACTGATGAGATAAACCGCTTGCTGGAATATCTCTCTGAGTTCACTGAATTGCTTCCCTTATTTAATTACAAATTAATTGAAAACACTCCTTGCCCAGCGGAACAATACTTAAAACTTGATTTGTTGATAGTATACTAATCCTGCTTCATATTCCTGTAGACTATCCCATGATTATGTCATCAGTTTTACACTTTTTTTTTTTTGGCTTTAGCAAAACCTTTTATGTAAGACTCATTAACATAAATAAAAGAAAAAGCTGGACCCTTGAGTGCAGAATGCCTTATTTGTCCCAGCCGGGGTGGTAGTGACATAAATAACAAAGTGGCACACTTGCAACTGATGTAAATTTGTTAGCAGAAGCACTATCAGAGCTCAGAATGGAAAGATGTAGCTCTGTTAGTACAACAAGGAGATAAGTATTCAGACGGAGCAAATGAAATCTATGCAGGAAGAGGCTGAGTTATGGAATTAGTTGAATTTAAAGCATCTAGAGGGTCACATGCCCTCTGCCTGTTGCATTTCTGTTCTTCAACCAGTACAAGATTACTCACCTTGCTGTACTTTTCAGTGCTTAGCATCATCTTTCTCTTGATATTCTAAAGGAGGCAGAATTTGCCTTGAAGCAGACAGCTCCTCAGTGTGGTAGAAAAACCTGCCCAACAAAGACAAAAATCCGAATTTATTTTCAGTCCACAAGAAGCAAGTTACTAATATTCCAGGCAAGTCACTAACTTCTCTGTTTGGGATGATGTCTATTTGTCTGCCATGAAATGCTTTGTAGAAACAGAAATGCCGATAGAGCAGTGATAAAGTACTTAGCAATATTGAATTCTTATAAAACATTTATTAGCCAGCGTCACAAAGCATTCTTACTCAGATAGCCGAACACTATAAATCCAAGCCATTTTCCACTTTCCTTCACAGAGATAAAAGTTCCTTCTTTCTCTGCTATTCTACAGCTGATCCTTTTCCTGAAACACTAATCATACAAACAATTTATAAGGTATATCAAACAGGCTGACAGATTCAAGGAACTTTGGACACCACAGTGGAGAAAAGATAAGATCAGAAATTCTGGGTCTGGATTTCTCAGCCTTCCCTAACTTCAGTGGGTACAGGATACAGGGATGAAGGAATGTTTTATGCATATTGGTTCTGGATATTTTGGGTCAAAAGGAAAAAGTTGAAGTCTAATAGGCTTCAGGTACAAATCCCAGGGCCCTGGGGACATGTGATCTCAGGAAGATGCTCCTTTAGAAGGCAAGTAGTCACTTCACGCTCCCATCTTTGCAGAATTTTTTTCAAGTATAGCCCCCTCCCTAGTGCATAATATGCCTGCGAAGTAAAGAAAGTATAAATTGTAATGGTGCAGTGACTGCAAAAGCCACACCCTAATGTAAGTGGTAAAGGCTGAGAGTTACTACCATCATATGAAGGCCAAACAGCTACAGAAGACATTAGTTACCTCATAGATGGATGTAGTTCAGAGACTTCTCTGAATTATGCCCGTCTGCGTTTTAGGTCTGGAAGAATGAGACTGCATGAGTTGAGTTTTCCAGATACCTGGGTCTCTTACCATAGAGGAACTAGAAGGCATTGCCTGAAGCTCTGAATTTGGTTGGGCTATTTAGCCTGGATCCTGGGAAAATAAGATGACAAATATAGCCTGGGATGCTATGTAAGAAAGCAGCTCCGCTTTCAATCAGCTAGAGCTTATTTCAAGTTGGCATTATCCATCTTAGATATAGCTGAGTGTTCTGGTAGCAGATCCAGAACCCATCTGGGTCCACACTGATGCAGACATCTGAATCTCACTAGCAAAATAGGAAGAGGGTTTCTGCTAGTTCCAGCCTTCCAGTGGGGTGGGAAGGCCTCCTTCCTCTCTGATGGGGGTGGGGGGCGGATATGTGCAGTCCTTGTGTGATAGGCACTCTCAGTTATCTCTTTTATAATTCCAACCAGTTAATGTCTCCATGCATTCCCAGCTTCACACCACCAAATAGTGCCTTTTCCCGAGGATTATTGTTCAGTGCAACTAAATTCAATTCAGGTCTCCAAAACCACCCTTAAATAAAAATCACTGGGGGCTATGAGTCTGGGATGGCAAAAAATGCCCAGGCATGTTTGGGGAATCAAGTAACGGAAGTATTAATGTATTGATGGATATAATGAATAAAAGGCTATATCAATGAATATAGATAATAGTCTCAAAAATTTCAGGTGATATAGTTTTGGGTGTTTGCAGTGTCCCTGGGGTTTTCAAGATAAGGAGAACCTAGCAGAGGTTTCAGTGAGTACAGGGACAAATGACTGAGGACCTTTAAAGGTCATCTGAACATGCAATGGCTAAATACCTGTATCCCCACCTATATTTTTCTAAAAACCACTTTACAACTTTCAAAACTTTCCTCTTCATAGGGCTAAAGCAATCTCTGTCTTACCATTTTGACATTGTTGAAGTAATTTTAACAAAAAACTAGGGAGATTAATTTCTCTTTAATTACAATGTGAGGTGAGGGTGGAAGAGAGCAAGAGACCCAAAAATCATGGACTACTTAAGGCAGAGAGGAAAATGTTCACAAACTGCTGACAAGATTAATATGCAGTTGATGGGAAGCACTTTCACACCAGGGTGCCAACAAATAAACACAATTCAAAAATATCATCCCCTCTGCACTGGATAAGGGTGGATTCCCAGCAACAGAGAGGAAGGGAGGAAAGGAGGGAGGGAGGGGGAGACATTTAGAGAAGGCGGGAGACCTGTTTGCTCTGTGAAGCTTCGTGCCCAGAATTCCTCTGGTGGAATCTGATAGCAGGGGGCTAGCTGGGCCAGAGGGTTACTGCTTTCCCCATTAAAAAAAACCAAACCAAAACAAAACAAGGAAAGGAGGCTTGGGTAGAGGAGGTTGAGGACTGTGTGTGAAAAACCTGAAGATCGAGTCTGTGCACAGCTGCTGCGGGGCTGGGACCTTCCACCTGCTGCGAGTACTGAGCTAACTTCATGAATGCTGCAGGATTTGCAGAACCCAGAGGAACAGGAGGGTAGAGTGCTCTCCTTGCTCAGCACACAGTGGGAGGTTGTCCCCAGTTTAAGTAATGCAAACATACCTTGCTAACGTGGGTTGCCTCGAAACCAAAAAAATACTTGAGGGGAGGTAAGCTAGAAGAGGAAAAGAGGAGGCACCTCCACAAGCTGAAAATTGTGCTGTGCATTTACTATCAGTGACAGTTTACAATCAGTACACAAGAAAATAAAATGAAAAAAGGATTATTTTCCCGTTTCCTTTGATCTTTTCTGCCTTTGTTCTCTGCTTCCTCTATCTTCCCATTGCTCTGTCATCTCCCTTCCACACTGCCGTATTCTGGTACTGAGGGAAATGCTGCCATTTCACTGTCAATCACCTGTTTAAAAATGCAATTTAGATAATATTTCAGTTAAGCCAGGTTGTAATTGCCAGGCTTGAAAGCTGAACAGCACTGGATTATATGTCTATATATATCAGCAGAGGAGATTTAATGAAATTGTTCACTAATGAAATCTCAGCTTTAAGACTTCACATCCCTTCAGAGAAATGTGGCATTAAGAGGCTTCTGCCAAGAACTACGGCCAAGAACTTTTACCGAGACTGTGCTGTAAACAAAATGATTTAAAAAAATAGCTGAAATCAATGTGAATGGCACAAGTTACTCTAGAAAGGAGGTTTTAATCCCTGTATTCATCTTCTTATGGTTGAAAGCACAGACATCTTAGTACTGCCCACCCAGCATCTCTTCACTCTTGCTGTCTTTCAACTTCTGTCCCATGCTACTTATTTCCTCCCAGCTGTGTCAGCTCTGGAGTTCCCCCCTCCACATCTACTTCCCACCATTCAATATCTAGCGCAGGCTTTGCATTCAGCAAACTACACAGTGGTTTAGTGATGAGCGTATATGGGAACTGTGAAGGACAATAACCAGAGTGCCACTCCTTGCCTGTTTGAAAGGGAGTGTTTAAATCTAGGTTTCCAAAGGGAAAAGGCATTGGAGGAACTCTGTCACACTGTGCTCCACCTGTGCCTCTAAGTCACTATTGGATAAGGAGGGATGGTTTTGCTTCTGAGGCTGATCCAATTGGTCTTGCAACTTTTTGGTTCCCACAGGAGCATGACAGCTCTGTCTGTGTAACAGCTAATGCCTCACAGTTGACCTCCAGGGTCAAGGACAATGTGCTGATCTGGGGATGACAGTAATAGTTCTGTTGACAGATGCATTTCAGCAGCTGTACAGCCACTTGGTGGGACTTGAAGTTAACTCTTCCTGTGCCACCTGACACCAATGGCTCAATTGTAACTTGCATGAGGCAGATCATTTCCAGCCCCTTTGCCCTCCAGGAACAGTACACCTCTCCAAAATAAATTGCCTCATCACTTCAAGGAAGAAATATGCAGATTCTGAATACCAAGCTCTCTCTACAGCCTCTCCTTCTTGACTTGGTCTGTCCAGCTTTATGCCTCTTTCCTCTTCTCTCTGTTTGCTTCCTCTCAAATCCCTGCTTGATTGTTAAAATGCCTTTTTAGACCTTGCGATCTTTCTTTGGTCCTGCTCCCTGCCACTGACACCAGAGTATTCTCCTGATGACAAGATTGACTCACATGCTGCACTGAGGATCCTGGGTGGTTGTTGTTGATGATTCTAGTCCTTGCTCCTTCTCCAGTCTCTCTAATTTCTTTCTCTCAACTTATTATCTGTTCACCTCTTTCTCCCTCATTAATGCCCAGTTGAATGCTTATGTTGAATGACATCACTGCTTTCATCAGTGATGTTTTAAACTGACTGTAAATTTCTCTTTGCTTTCATCCTCTTCAATGCTGGACCAATATTCACCCACTCAGATGCTCTTATACAATTGATTCACGAACAGCAAGATGAGAGAGCTGAGCAAAGAGCTGCAGACCTCTGGATCTACAAGTCTAGCAGTTTCAATCTGCAATCCTGTAGGATGCAAGCATGTCCTCTGTGTTTTAGGACTAGCCTATAAAAATTAAAATAATTCTGCATCTGGAAAATAACAATCTAGTGCCTTCTGGCATCTCCCAGCCCTAGACCTTTTTCCCTTCCCCTCCCTCTCCTATATTTTAAAGGCTGAATATACTGACACAGTTGAAAGCTCCTTCTTGGATAATAAAAGTGCTTTTGGAATCCACTCCTGTGTAGCAGGATATAAAAAGCTGAAAAAATACACAACTGAGGAAAGAGAAAGAAAGGTAAAATGTGTAAGATTTTTAAGCAGTCTTGCAAATACATACAGAATCAGACAGGTCAAAATACTCTTATTTTTGTTTTTAGTTCTGCTTTTAACATTTCAGTATAATTTTAGATACACTTTTTCATTTTTACTTGTTTCTTTCTGCTTAATTTTCCATTGACTTTACTGAACTACTTTGACTGTGTGGCAGTTTTTATGGAGCAAACTGTCACATCTTTGTCCAGATCCTAAGAAATATACAGTGATCACGTGCCTAAAATCACCAACAGAGTCTCCTTTAGCACACACTACTCTTCCTTGCCTAATGGAAAGAACAATCCACAGCTTAGTTTCCCAAGGAGACTGCAACCTTGCTTAGCACCGATTTTGATAGAGTATTTGTGAAGGGTTTGAACTACAAGAATGATATGGATCAGTACAAGAACCCTCCTGCTGCCCCTCAACTTTATTAGATTAAGGAAAATTGATTTATCTCCAGAGTTATTCTGGAGGCTTACTATGGCATCTGACCTTCCCTTGCTCTGGATTTAAAGAAATAGTCCACATCTCTCCATTGTCATATCTTAGTCACAGTCGTTTTGTCAAGTTAAAAAAAAAAAGAGACAAAAAAATTGAGACATTTTGAAAGGTTTGTATTTGTGCGTTTTGCATATATAGGATACACATTTTTCAGTGGACAGCAGTGAAGTAGTAATTTCCTTCTGAATCTAAATGTGATATTTTATAATATAATTCTGCTAAGAACTCTGATGCTTGCCCTTGTTATCATGACTGTAGTGAGTAAGTAATCAAAAAATTTATGCTTTTCCCTTCCTATGAGAAAGTTCTAAGTTTGGCTTGATTTTCTAAATGAATGTGTCACTAGAAGTTATTTTATGTGTCACTAAAACTATTATACTTTAAAAAAAATCCAGCACCCTTCCCCGCCGACCCCAAAAAGACTCCTGAGAGTCGCACACACAAAAAAACCCAAAAACCAAAAAAACAACCCTTTCCAAACATGTGGGTTTTGAGTTTGATTCTTAAAGTGGTGAGACTGATCATTCACTTTTCTTCCACCAGACAGCAAATTTCTGCAGCCTGGCCCTGGTCCTGGCCAGATTCCTGCTTCCCGTGGTCAGAAGCCTCCCTCTATCGACCAACAATCTCACTGTTCAGGACGAGGGAACTTTGGTTAGAAGCAAGAGCAGGACCTGATCTGCCAGGTATCAGGGACTTCTTGCAAATGGTTTTTGAATCTGCCATCCAAAAAAAAAAAAAAAAAAAGAAAATTCTATCTGCATGGTTTTGTAGTGTTTCTACATTGACTTCTTTTTATTAATAAATGTATGCTTATAATATTGAAAGAGCTGGTCCAGCAGGACTAGGAAATGAAATTCTTTTTATTTATACAGAATAAGCTATCTTTCTGCTCGTGTCTCTGTTTACAATGGCAGTGAAAAAAGGAATGACTTTGGCCCATGTGTTTCTCACCTGAAGGCCTTCAAACAAGAGCTGAGGAGAACTGAATCAATCAGGTCTAGCATCCAGGGATGACTTCGCCATCTTGGCTGTACAAACAATTGTCATTTAAAGTCACTCTGAAGAACTAGGAGAAATTTGCTAACCTGTTCTTTTATATTATTTGGAACAAGCACTCTGTGCATTATTATGTATAAATAGTCATTTTCATGCCTCCAGTAATAAAAAGAAAAGATCCATCACAGTAAATAAATATATGTTCTGGGTTTTTTTTCCCCCAAGTGAGGTTATCATGAGAAAATATAAATTTGCAGAATTGTACTTATTTACAAATCTCAGTGTACTGGACAACAGGGAACTGTACTCAGGCAGGCAGCTAAGCAGAATCCTTTCTCAAATGTGCATGAGCCTGAGTCATTGTGACGATGGAGCAGATCCTCACACAGTGTAAATCAACATGACGCCATTAACCTCAGCGGAGAATTGATGAAGTACAAGTGGATGCCTAAGGTGTCTGGGAGAAACCAGCAAGGTTCCGGGCTTTGTCATGTTTACTGACACAATGATTTATTGTTAAAACTTAGGGGTGCACAGGAGAACTGGACAAGGTATGCTGTGTAGCTCTTTTGACTTGCTTAGGAAGCCTGCAATGTGCACCCAGAGACTTACTTTACTTTCACAGGGTTGCTCAGAAAGTGCAACTGGGGAGCATGAATTAAGAAAATGTAGAGAGTGAGCAAGCTGAGGGAAAGAGGCGAGTTTGAACATATTTCTCAACTCGCAAGACTACAGCTGTGGGAATAATTTAAAAAGCACACTTTTTTGGATAATTTATTTTTGAAACTCTGCAAAATTTGTGAAATCGTTTATTTGATGAGCATTATTTGACCAGCTGTACAGAGAGCCACACTGGAGTGCTGTAATGAGTGCTTTGGAATGTGACCAGCGTTAATGTGCCTGTGATAGTTGGATAATTCTTTTACCCTGCTCGTTTCTGTGGTTTGCCTGTAACTATGGCCCCGCTTGATTGCTGTTATGATGTGAGCTTTGAATTCTCTCTCTCCTTTGGCCTTTTCCTTTTGGCAGTTCCCGCAGAGCTGAGCCCTGATTAGAACCACAGCAGGTCATTTGATCTTCAGATGGCTATAAAAGGTCTGTGCAAGTGACCATCTCGCTTCTGTCCCAAATGGATGATCACACATAGCGCACATTGCCGCACTCCTGGCATGACTTCAGCAAAACTGGCAAGTTTTCCTTCTAAAGCTAAAGCATAACACAAGGTACGAGGAGCAATTCCATTAAATGTCCCTGTAAGCTGTCAAATTTAGCAGGAACTTTAAAACAGAGCAGACTTTAAAGTGATGAGGGAGAAGTACTCTTCCCCTGCTTGAAATTGCAGCTGGGTTTGTTACCATCAGGTGTGATATGAAGTCAGCATTTTCCTTGATGACTTTTTCCTTTGCCATTGTTGCAATCTGGCACTGCAGACCAGTGCCTCATTCCAGGTTTTTAAAGGGAACTGTTACTTTCCTGAAGGATTTTATTCCTTGCCTCCTTCTAAATGGATTGTGTTATTTTGTAATTTCTCAAAAATAAGTGAGTTTGATAAAATCCAGATATTTGGAACCAAGATGGAGAGTTCAGATAACGGCAGTTTTACTGCAGAAAAAACAGAGGTTTAAATACTCATGCTATTAAGTAAAGTTTATAGTTATATGCTGCTCTCTTTCATTCCTGGGGTTCTTCAGAATATTGATGTCCCCGTTTTCAGGAACTTGTGCTGTTCAAGTGCTGGTGACATTTCCAAGTGAAACAGCATCACCTGGCTTGTGCTGGTAATCTTCCCATTGTGGTGGGAAGCACTCACAAGAGGGGTCTTCACATCTCAGTACCGGCATGGACCTTGCTTTGTTCAAAGACACATTCTCTGGAACACAGACCACTGAATGCTGGACACATAACTGTTTCTTTGGGAATCTCAGCCTCTTATGCAATTCACAAAAAACAGTGTTTCAAGAATTCACTCAGGTCAGACATTGAGATAGAGAGTGAATTTTTCTTTTCAGACACTGATGCTATCAAGGGCTGAAATTCATAATGCAGAAAATCTTCATATAATTAAAATTCTCCTTTTTTTGCTAAGTGCAAGTATCACCTGGGATGCCTGGCACAGTAACAGCACTGATTTTTGTTTCATTATTTGTATTTGATATTGAAATAATGATCAAATGGTGGATTTAAAGCCAGAAGCCTGAAGTTTAAATCCTGGCTCTAAGATCTGTTCATTGAATCTACTTTGGACTCAGTCAGCTTGTGGTTAAAGGTCTCAGTAGGAAAGAAACATTACTTTGCTGTTCTGTCATACTGTCCTTTAAGATCTCTCAATACACTCTATGTTAGATCTCATAAGTCTGATCTGAAGTTTGAAAATATTAATAGCAAGTGACTTACAAGTCTGAAGTAGCCCATTTTAAGTTTTTCCCCCAGAAGTTATTTTTGTGAATACTTTCAAAAATGCAAATCTTAAAAAATATAATGAAATCAAATTATAAAATATACAGCTTTTTGGAACATATACTCTCATTTTTGGTTTTGGTAGTTTTGATTGATCAGCTGATACGTCACTGTTCTTCAAATCAAGGTTTTCCTGCTTTCTTTGTAAAAAATCACAGTAACACTTTTTGAGAAGAATGATCAAAAGGAAAAGAAATGTGGTTCACAAGGTGGCACATAAGAAAGTAATTCAGCATTGATATAAACTGACTATTCAGTTTATTTTATGTATAGAGGGTTATCATTGTTATTAACAGTAACACTTCAGGATGTCATGATAGCTTGTAAATATAAAGAGGATATTCGTACTGACACTGAATTATTAGAATTTTTCAGGTATCTTTTATTTTTATGTTGGAAGTACTGTACTTGAGCTCAGTCCAAACTTTTGTGCACAAATTAAAAGCTAAGTACTGGAATGCCCGCACAAACCCAAATTCCTCTTTTATTAGTGTTCAATCACAGTTATATTACACAAAGTCATATCATAGAGTTCTGCCAGATGTCAGGGAACAAAAAGGCACACACTGCCAGGTGAGGAGAGGGCTAAGAAATTGGTGTTGCAAAACCAAAAGCCAACCACAGAAATACTTTGGCAATAGCCTTCACGTGAGGGGATCATATGTCTCTCCTGAATTGCAGTAGAGCATGCACAAGGGTTTCATGTGATGGAGTACAATGAATGTCTGCTGAGATGGCCAAAGATGCTGCTTTTCTCTGGCATTTCTGCCTCAGTCCTTTTCTAGAGACATATTTTTTAGCAGAAATGCAAGGATAGGAAGTACCTCTGTGCCCAGATGCTGCAGTTCATTTACTGGTATATCAGGTTCCCCCAGAAGCTTCAAAGCCACTTTGTGACAGGTAGTAGTAAAAGCCATAATGCCTGTTCTTCCACTTCAGAAAAGTTCAGCAGAGCTCCACAACTGGATACTAGGAACCAGTTCCCATCAGAAGGAACTGTAATTGGACACTGTTTATCTACATTGCATGACGTTCTGAGAGATTCTAATATTTCAACATTCATTTTTGTTCCCAAATCAAAATACAAATCATAGGATGATAGAATATCTTGAGTTGGAAGGGACCCACAAGGATCAGCCAAGTCCAGCTCCTGATTCTCCACAGGCTAGCCCCAAGAATCACACCATGTGCCTGAGAGTGTTGTCCAAATGCCTCTTGAACTCTGTCAGGTTTGGTGCTGTAACCACTTCCCTGGGGAGCCTGTTCCAGTGCCCCACCACTCTCTGGGGGAAGAACTCCTTCCTAATATCCAGCCTAAACTTCCCCTGACACAGCTTCATGCCCTTGTGTCCTACTACTGCTCACCACAGAGGAGAGATCGCTACCTGCCCCTCCACTTCATCTCATGAGGAAGCCACAGACTACAATGAGGTCTCCTCTCAGTCTCTTCTTCTCCAGGCTTAAACAGACCAAGTGACCTCAGCTGCTCCTAATGCAGCTTTCACTTAAGGCCCTTTACCACCTTAGTGACTCTTCTTTGGACACTCTCTTATAAAAAATTAACAACCAAAATTTCTCCTGAAAAAAAAAAAAAGTGATTCAGAAAGAGTGACTAGTAATTAGTTAATTAATTTAATATCTTACCTAAGCTAAAACTTTGATGCATGCTTCAAGATTGATAAAGTTGTTTTGTTGAACTGACATGGTTTATTCTGTGAAACATCAACCCATGTTTCATTGAATTCTCCCCACTAAAGCAAATTGCTGTCTGAGGAGTAACTTGGGTGATGCCCTTCAGTCACAGCTCTGAGTGAAGCTCAGTGGCTGGCTTGCAGCTGTTAGCCTGCACCTATGAGCAGTTTTTGGTTAGAAGGGAGGCACTGTGACATGAGGAAGGTAACTCACAGGGAACTTGGCTAACAGAACAGATATTTGTGAGATCAAAGAGGAAATGGTCTGACAGGGAGATGCAATTCAAAAATTTACTGAACTGAGGTAGTACATGTAGATAACAAGGCTTGAAGGAACAACCATCCTTGCATCATATTTTACCAAAACAGCAGCTCCCAAACATCTCCCATTGCTTGTCTCGGAACATGCGAATTAATGGGACCAGCACCGCAGATTTCTTTCAGTATATATCACTGTCATCACTGAGCTTATAAGCTCAGGGGCCTCTGTGATGGGATGAAGCTCTCTCTATGCTAAGGGTCATACAAAGAACACAAAACCGTCCCCTTCCAAATAAAATTATGATGGAGACAAAGGCTGGAGGGAAAAGAAGGGTCTTAACTGATGCAAGTTGTATGTGCTTAGCCCTCTCTCTTTGTCTCTTTGTAGCCATACTACTTACTGCTTATGTAACTCCCTGCACCTAGTTCAGATAGGACCTGTAACTACCCCCAAAAAAGTAAATGAAGATACTGTCTTTTCTCACACAGAAGGGATGGAGATCCAAGGAGGCATACCATAGACAAAACCAGAGATGGTTCAGAGGATGCACGGGTGAAGGAAGTGATCCAGAACAGTGGAGAGGAGAGTGGAAGAAGCTGCTGCTGGAAGGCAGAAGGTTACTTCAAGGGAGAAACACATTTACGGTAATTTTTTATTATTTAAAAATGTAAGAAGAATATTCTACTACATATTTATATTAGACTATATCAAAAAGCATGGTGGGTATGTGGAGCAGCAGATGGCAAAGAAGATATTTATCCTAATTTCCTATATCCTGATTTGGACTTTTCACGTCTTTGGACTACACATGCAGAGCATCTGGGGATCAAATATCTAAGCTCACTAACCTGTATGGATGGTAGCCTGTTGCCCTCTGTACATAACTGGAATTTCTTATGGGCTAAAGGCTTCTTCATGAAGTCTATGACATTGGTATAGTTCAGCCATATGGTGACAAAGACATGACCACGGCATCCTCTGCTAGGATAACCTTTTTAGCTACCCATCAGTGGGAAGAAGTGTCACTTGAATCTGTTTTAGGAGATGGCTGGAGAGGGAGTGTGTTGCAGGCTGGATTAATTTTTCTGTTAGTTTTTTTCTTTGTTATCGTCTTTCCTCAAGTCCCCACAGCCCTTCCTTCTGTCAAGTGACAAGGAGGGACATGATTACTTGACTGAATGTTATTCCCCATTATGTGACCACATGTGTGCCCCTCACATAATGTGGGATGCTGGCATTTTTGGCACGTGGTATCTGTGTAGCTGATCATATGACAGGAAAGGAGTAAAGGGAGAGCAGTTCTCCCATATGAGGCTATGTGTCTGGCCCCACACTTCCCCTGTTTAAAACTTCATCTTGGTTATCTGATAGGGAACGGAGAGTGGAATTTTGTGAAGCAGGGCTGCAAGGAAGGCTCCTGAAGAAGATACCGTGGGAAAACATTCCCTAGAAGGAGAAGTCAAAAAGCTGGTATTTTATTCAGATTTTAAAAACTTATTAAACCCCCATTATAAATGCAGAAAGCACAAACTGAACCCTACTCAACTTTTTTCATTTCTTCGTTATTTATTTTAAAACAAATACTCCTAGTTCTCTCAGAACATACATGAGAGAGGTGGCATTCTTTCTATCAAAACTTGACAACAAAAACAACTCCACTGGTACTTTCAATATTTGCACTATGAACAGAAAGTCTACTTGATACAGTAGGCTTTACTAAGAATATTTCCACCTCAGTTTACATGAGGCATCATTTTACCGGTCTACCATCAAAAGAAAGGAACAGTCTTCAGCTCACAAAGACACTTGCACATCAGATTTCTATTTTGATTTCTTGTGTCACAGGATCTGATTTGCTGCTGGACAGAGACTTGATTGAGAGCAGCACAGATCAGTTTAGCATCATTCTGGTGAACTCCTTCCCTTCCCCCAACCTTACACAACCCTTTTGGACAAGTGTGACCTGCTTAGCATGACAGTGAGTCATCAGGTTGGCTCAAATTGTCTCCCCATACCTTTGAGATGGATGATTAAGATCCAATTGCAGGCCAATTGAAAACTTAACTAACTTAAGTAGTGCCAGTAAAGCAACTCGGTTAAAGCTGAAATGAATTAATCAGTGAAGCATCCAAGGACTTTATCAGGGGTCATACACAAGTGATCACTGCTGTATCAGTTTTCCACCCAGACACATTTATTTCAGTTGTGACTACCTGTCAGAAGGAAATGGTAGCAATATTTCCTAGGGCATACTCTGCTAAGGTTTTGGTTATTCTTAAATAATGTGCCTTTCTTCACAGAAGAGCCCTAAATGGAACTATATGCCAGTTTGTTTTTGCAGAAGGCCACGTACCAGGAGTACAATGCCAACGAAAAGGCAGCAACATCTGATGTTCAGAATTAGGAGGTGGGAGCAAGACCACTGGACAATTATGCTTTTCTCTAAGTCCAAATGAAGGACTTGCAGAAAACTATGCTCCTGACTTTACCTGAAAGGTACAAATGAAAGTAACAAATAATGCGTCTTTATTATGTATTTGCTATGTATTTGTTAGTCTCCACACTGCCACTCTATTTACCAAACATCATTGCTCCAAAAGATGATGGGTGTCTCACTGCAGCCTTTCCTCTCACTATGCCCACTAAATAATTCTGATTTCACTTGTGCAATTTTGTAGTGGAAATGTGGAAATATCGACTTGGTCCTTTTCACAGAAATGCCAGAATTTCTCACTTGAGGTCAGTTTACATCGTGGGGTTAGAACTGATAACATCATCTGCTGAAATAAAAGATAATAAAATAAAATAAAATAAAATAAAATAAAATAAAATAAAATAAAATAAAATAAAATAAAATAAAATAAAATAAGGTAGTACTCTCTCCCACTGGGTCTGATGGGAATAGAATATGAAGGAAGCATATGATAGAAGATGAAAAGGT
The DNA here is from genome assembly GCF_003031625.1 of Empidonax traillii. Classification (NCBI taxonomy): domain Eukaryota; kingdom Metazoa; phylum Chordata; class Aves; order Passeriformes; family Tyrannidae; genus Empidonax; species Empidonax traillii. The sequence continues at coordinate 1,477,394 of NW_020955356.1, read as the reverse complement.
AGTAGCATGAAATGATCATAAGAAAACATAGGACTTTTATTCAGGCTCTGTCTATCCTTTGAAAGTTTGGATAAAAAATTTGACATTTTACTAGGCAAATTCCTCAAATTACTGTCATATAGTTTAAAGTTTCACAGTAGCTGCAGTACCGACAAGAAGACTAGGTATATGTCATTTGAATAATGATATACAAACCCAAAAAATAACCATTTACCTATTGCACATACTGCATACCCTGGTAAGAGACAGCTCTATGATAGATATATATAACTGTGAGCATCTGGATAAAGCCCAGCTTGGCAATGCCAGACCAAGGAGGCTGCATATGTCTGGCAGTTTCATCAGAATTTGACTAAATCTAAACTTAACATTGCAATACAGTGAAGCTATTCCTCAAACTTCCTATAAGGTGAGGTATTTAGATCTGTTATTGAATCACTGAACTGACTGTGTGGGTCTGAGACCATCTGAAAAGAAAGACCAGAACCCTGAGATAGTTCCTGCAGCTGGATGGTGGAACTTGTTTAAATTGCTCTGTGGTGTAATGTGGAAGTTTTCTTTGGCCATCACTGATGCTTCAGGAGTTTCTTGAAGGGCTTCTTTATAGGAACATCTGGGTTTACTGTAGCGATTTCATCACCAGCTCTCTAGCAATATTTGCAAAACTGGTTGTCTCCATGGTTCCAGAATGAGTCATGTAAAAGGGTACTGAGCTCGTCCTGTGTCAGAGCCTCTCATGTGTGACTGATCCCCTTCTGCTAGCTCACACACCAGACTCCATTTCATGGCTTTTCCTCATCTTTCATGGTTTAGTCACATCACAATATTCCTTTACTTGCATGGCAAAAATAACATCTGCAGGAGCTTTCCAGCGTCCTGTGATTGAAACTAAGATACAGCAGGGTTTCTGTGTAGGTCTAACATGCATGTGAGGATAACACAAAAGAGTGCCTTCTCACAGCTTTCACAGCAGGTCATTTTGATTGACATATTTGTAGAGGCTTCAGGGTGGATTGTAGATTCAGCTGGTATGTTAAACCAGATGGGAGAATTCCACCGAATACACAATGAAATGAGGAGTGCCATTGTATGGCTTTCTCTGCTTCTGACAGATGGATGGGAAAATAAAATACCTCTCCATAATCTCCTTTTCATTCTAAAGGCCACCTCTATTCCTCTCATCACCTTCCTCTCTTCTCCTTCCTCTGTATTTTCCTTTTCAATTTGTGTATTCCTTCAGTTTCTTCCATCTTCTGTCTTTCCCACCTAATCATTCTTTTCTCTTTCATTACCTTCTCTGGGTCTTTTTTGTTGCTCGTATTTTTCTATGACCAGAGGTGTTCCCAGCACAGAAGGGGCAGAAAATGCATGACAATATATGCAGCTCCAGAAGGGCTAGTGAAATTTTCTATCCCAGTGTGGAATGAAAAACACCAGACCAGAACAGGGAATGAATGAGTCTTGTGGCTTTAGAGGTTTGGCAGAGTTTTCTTGCTATTTTGAGAGCTTGTTGGACTAGATGGAGTCGATAAGTCTTTTTCTCTTGTAATTTTATTCCCTTTTTTTTTCACTTTCTTTTGGTGATTCAGTTAAGGAACCCGAACACATTTTCAAAGCTCAGAGGAAGCTTTTGTATATGTCAGGGACAAAAGAAGTTCTGGGCTGGTACAAGTACTTACCCTATATTATAGCTTTCGAAACAGCAGAAGCTATCATCAAGGTTATGTTTGGACTTTTATTATAATCTCCCATTTCAGTGCATGGTCTCAGCTCTGGAGGTAAAATTTTTTGGAAGTTTGACCACAATGTCATTGTATGTTTCTTAGTTATGCAAGTAAAAAAGGTTTCCCATTGTATGATGTGTTTAGATGCTTTTTAATCAAGGAATACTAAAAAAAAAAAAAAACAAAAAACAAAAAAACCAATCAAACAAACAAAAAAAACACAATAAAATGGAGGAATTTTGAAATATAAAGTTAAATTTAAATCATACTGAAAGAAGTCTCTGCAGCAAAAGCAATTATCATTTTTTAAAACTTATCTTTCTCCTGACTGGGTGCTCTGCTCTCCCCCAGTTGCTCACAGTTGTCTATATAAAGAAGGTAGCTGAAGACAGCAGTGAAAACATCCCTCTCTTTAAGCGGAACTACACAGATCTTCGATAAGAGGCACCAATGCTGCTGCAGGACTTTTGTTGTATTCAACATATTTTGCTTTCAAACTTGGATACCCCTTAATGTAGTATTGCAGTCCTTCGAGCCATTCTTTGGAGTTTGACCTGTAGAAGTGAGGGTATCCATAACTGCAGAAGAACATATATCTACCAGCCATTAAGTGCAGCACAAGTGAAATGAAAAATAAAAGTGTTCAAACAACCCTATCACCAGGGCCAGAGTTGTTCAAAATAAAGATTTTTTTGGCTACAGACTAAACAGAGGGACCTTGTTTACATTATTTTGGGCAGAGTGGGAAGTGTATGGTAGAGCTGACTTCACGATTTCTGGGAGAAATGAAATGTGCAAAGTCTGCTTTGCTTCTGTGAAGCCTCAGTGGCCAGTGTGGATCAGGAAGGAATTAAAGAAGCTGGTTCCTTTGGGCTGCTAAAATACACGTGCTACAGGACTTGAACTCTCTGCAGTGGAGCACCTCTTAGCGCTTCCTCACCGTCATGTACTGCTTTGCTTCTAGCCATGATTATTTCCATGGCTTTTCTCCTCAGCCACCATCCAGTAATTTGTGGCCATGCCATGTTTCTTCTCAAATACTGACCAAGGCCTCAGTGCTTTACATGGGGGCACCAACAGTCTTCACATCATGGGCTGCCGTGGCCTGCTGGGTAGGGATGGTCAGGTGGGAGTAGCTCCCTGGCTCCAGGATTCTCTTTCTCTGCATTGTGGGGTGCAGAGCCAAAGGGCAAGCAGACACAGCAGCCTCCACACACTGGCTGGACATGTTGGTCTCCTCTCAGGGGCTTGACCATGGGGTGGGAGTGGAGCCCACCTGAGGGGATGCTGTCAGCCCTGGAGCTGAGGAAATGTGTAGAGGAGCACCTTGTTTCTGGAGCTAAAACAGGGCTTTGACGGGTGGTGGGCACTGAGCTGTGAAGCTGCTCACGGACTGTGAGCTGCTCCAGCACTGGCTGTGATGGAGCAGGGTCTGAGAATCTCCAGTGTTACAATCTGAGCTGTCTCTGAAATTCAGACTTCATTCAGACTCCCAGTTTTCATCCACACAGTCTTTCATGGTGCCCTCTTTGCTCTTCATGCCCATTGAGGGCAAGAAGGCCTTTGTGAATGTGCAAGCGGTTGTCATAAGCATGAATGTGAGGGAGGAGTTCCCCTACAAACCACTGATGCCCCCAGCTGCCCTCAGGCCCACACCTCTGGTGATATCAAAAGTGCAAAGAGTGTGAGATCAAGCATGTGGTGACAGCCAGCATCCCAGCCGTCATTATTTGTTCTGAAGGTGGTTTAGTGATGCAAAACCACCTTGCTGTACCTGCCCAATGATGTAGGCAGGAGCTGAATCTCATTTTCAGGCTAACAGATTTAGACTTGGACACCACTGACTCAAATTGCCTACCCACATCTTTCTAGGGATTTATCTCCAAAGCTGATGGCTGTCCCTAATGTTCTTTAATACTTTCCACTTCCTGTGCAGAGCAGTCTCAAAATCTGATAGGGTTTTGCAGAGTTCATAAGCTCCACAGGAGGGAGTCTTTACCTATATTTAAATACTGCACCTAGTTACTGAAGGTATTTGTCATCTATAGTGATGATGGGCAAGGGCTGATTCCTGCTTTTTCTGCAAAAGAGTGGTGGATCAAATGGGGTTGCATGGGATCAACATGATTCAGGTCTTGGGACTTAGTCTGGCAAACTTTGAAAAATCCTTGAAAATAATTTCACATGCACATTGTGGCATCACTGATTGTTTTAGAGTGAAGTGTCAAGCTCAGTTTTCTTCTAGAAATTACAAAGTTACTGCTTTCTTGTTTTTCCCTAATGACTTTATGAATGTAATTTAACTTTGCCATGTGTTATGTAAAAGAGAATAGGAAGACACAAGGTGTGGCTAAAGAGAGGAGTCCTGGAAATTAAAAAAAAAAAAAAAAAAAAAAAAAAAAAAAAAAAAAAAAAAAAAAAAAAAAAAAACAAACCAAAATAAACCAACTAACCAAATAAGAAACCCAACAAAAAAAAAACCACCTGAGAGATAAGAAGCAAAGCTCCTAAATCTGGACAGTCCAGGATATTTCTGGGAAGGCAACAGGAAAGGAAAACAAGTAGCTTCGTGAGAGCAGAAAGCATTTACTGTGAACATTTGCTGGTGTAAACAACAACTTCAGGTGTTGCAGGTCTATGTGCAGTGACAGGCAGCTTTAGTGGAAAGTTGCACAGCTTCTTCATTCACCCAGTAAGTCAGGGTTGGCGGCACAGAAGCCTTCCTGTTTCATGAAGGAGAGAGAATTTGGAGCGGAGTTGTGAAGCTGGAAATAAAGCACGTAGATTTACTGTACAAAGTAAAAGGTGCAAGAGTTAAGCTAGACAAGGCTACTGCAAACAATGGACCTGGAGTGCAGGAACCAGGAATGACAATGGCAGCCTGCAGTGTAGCAAGGAAAGAGAGTGAGTGGTGGCTTTGAAGCACTTCTAAGGCACCCAGCATAGGCTGAGAGCCTCCAGGGAGGTTTGACTGGGTAACAGGTCCAAAGAGAACAGGGATCTTATGAAACATTCATGCCTGCCACATTTGAAGTTTAATGTTCTTGGTGGAGAATGCTTTGATACTGCTGTCTCGATACTACTGATTTGAGAAAGCTGATAAATCTATGTGTTTTAAGGGTTCAAGCCCCATCACTTTACCTGAGTTTCCTTTGCCTTTACTAAACAATAGTAATGGAAAATTCATTTGCATGCACATTCTTTCTGTGAATCAGAGAAGATCAGGAGCAATCTTAATGATTCATAAACTCATTAATCAGTGCATAGGAGGATTTCCTAAAGTAGTTCTCCATTTATTGTTCCTCTACGTCTTGGATAAACAAATGACTGTCTTTATAGGTGATCAGAAGTTCCTTTTCTACTTGCAGTTTGGCAATATGTATGGTATATAAAAAATTCTCCGTTCATATTTTGTATACCATTAACAACGGAGTTTTCCCTACAGAGAAGTTATAGGGGCTTGAAAGTACAAAACAAGTTTCTTAGACAATGCTTGGAACAGAATAAGACAAAAAGCCCAGATGCACAGTCTGATGGCTCCTGCAAGCATAGCTTCTGTCTCATCTGCCTACTCTGACAGCCCAGATCTTTCTTCCTCAGGAATCCTATTGTATGCTCTGATAACTAAGCAGAACAGAAGTGGTATTTTTCTCCCTAAAAGGCCTCCCCTCTTTCTCATTTCTCCACCTGCAGCTTCTCTTCTGATAGGCACTTCTCCTTCAGCAGAATGCTTTCCATCAGATCAGGTTTTGCTGGATGTCCCTGTGAGTAGTGTAACCCCTGTCCTATGCTGATGGATTGAATAAAGCCACTAATCGTTAAGTGAAAGTTACACCAGACTTTGTATGGAGTGAAAGCAGGGGGCACAGTGTTCAGCCTCTAGGGTTTGGCAGATTTCACAACAAAACAGCTGTCTGTGAGACATGGGTGCTGATGGAATACATTAATTACTGTCGTCAAGGTTTTAGACACACTTGTGTGTTGCTGGTAATACCAGCATGCAGGATTATCAGAGAAATCACTTGTGAAAAAGAAAAAAAGTGGTGAAGGGAAGAAAGGAAATCGGAAAGAGGGTTGTCTAATTCAGGTCCACAACGTGTTTGCATGGGCAGTCTCGTCCACTTTGACAAGTGCATTCCTTCACCTCCCCGTGGTTTCCACAACAGATGCATAGAGTTTCTCTGAACATAGTGATGTAACTCAGCCCTGTTACAATGTGTAATGGGTTTGGCAAACTAGACTGTGGCTATTTGAGGGACAAATCTCGAGTATTGTAGCCAAGCTCAGTTGAAGTTTGTTCAGGAGTCACAGTAGGTTCTAGGCTTCCTTCTGCAGTGTAGTAGAACTTTGTATTTCCATTTAGTTTCTACTCTGATCTTGAAACTGTAGAGGAAAGTGGTTTTACCCTCAGTCTACACAGAAGCAAGTTGAGGTAAGGCTGTATTTGCGAAGTCATTGAATCAGCCAGGGGAAGAACTAACTGGGAGTAAACGTCACAAATTTCTGGCGCTCATTAGACATTTCTGTTTGCTAGACATGATGGCTTATCTTGGAGTTCAGAGGGGAGTGATGAGTCTCACTGTTTTCCAGCACAGACACAGGCACCTGGTGAGGCTGAAAGGAGCTGTTAGCTTTGTAGTTCAGGGCAAGGGTGCCTCTGCTGCCCTGTGGACTAGCTCATAATTAAGTTGAGCTGCCTCTTTTTAAGTCCCACCTGCCACTTTACGTGCAGCAGCGGTAGAGGTCAGGTCACAATACTACAACTAGTCATTAAGAGAAAAAGCAATTGACCTTTTTTGCTTGCATTAACTTTGCTGATCTTCAGCTCTGAAGTGTTTATTTTGCAAGAGATTATAACACTGCTACTGCAGCAAGGAGACAAAACGATGTAGTTAATATTGTTTGTTTTGGTTGGAGGAAACGCACTCTGAACCTCTAACAAATATCCTCTTGTTAGCAACTGGAAACATATAATTAGGACAGACTCTCCAGTTGTTTTAACGAGATTTCAGTTTCCCTCTCTCTCTTTCTTGCTGTCACTCTCTTTCCCATTTTTAATGAGATACCAATTTCCTCCCTTCTCATTTGCAGATGCCTTTCCAATAAAACAGACAGCTTTGATTTTCGTCTTAGCGGTGCATTCTTAGCCTTAATTCATTCATCTACATAAGTTGCCCACCACACTCTCCATGTGCTAAACGGCTGTTAATCGCTGAAAAATTAGCAAGGTGTTTAACACCAAAAAAAAAAAAAGGACTAAAAGAATCTTTTTCTTGTTAGGTGGGAAGACTTGTATTTTTCTCACCTGGCCAAAGCTCAGCTAATTCTAGGCATGGAGGGCAACACGGGAGACCTTTTTGCAACTCCTCATAATCTTTCTCCTACACTGCGTCTACTCTGTACCTTCTACTTTACCTTTCCCCAAACCTCTCAGCCAATCTTCTTCCCTATAAGCTGTTGAAAAATCCTCCACTTTCCTTTTGTAAAATTGACTGTATGTCAGTATATTTTAATTGCAGAAATGCTGTCAGTTTGTGGGAGGCCCAGCAGGCCCTGGAATATTTGTAGGTGTTGAAGGCATGAAGAGAGGGACCTTTCTCAGTGTAGCTGATTCAGTACAGCCAATTCTTCCCTCGGGGTTTTGGAACATGCAGCCTTGGCAAGTTTGGTCAATAACCTATTTATTTATGAAAGGTTATTTTTATTTCACTTAAATAGCTCTTTAAGACTTGCAGAAATCCTGAAACAGCACAGAGTAGAGATCACCTTGCAGCAAAGAATCTGGGCTTTATGTCTTATTCAGCCCAGCTACCAGATGAGACTTTCTATAGGTCTTATATATAATTTCTGTTATCTGATGTGTGACATCATGGAGTCCTAACTCATTAGTTCTTATCTCTGTAGAACTACAGTGGTTCTGTGTTTGGATTTTGTCTCATGTCCAAGAAGGATGGTAGGTGTGGCAGTCGGTAGCTGGTAGTGGGCTGTGCACAGCTCCCGATACTGCACGATGCTGAAAATGCTGCGTTGCAGAAAAAGGTTCCTGTTTACCCATCCTGAAGCGTTTTCCCTTTCTTACTCTGTTACAAATGGAGAAGTGACTTGTGCTCATTGTTTCATCTCAGTTTTATTCAGAGGTCATACTGCTGTGGTATCAGAAAACCTTTTGCTCCCTTTGCAAGTAATCTTTTGTACTAGTCCTGTTATTGGCTGATATGCCTTAGTCAAACCAGAGTCACTGGACTCTGTGGAAGTGTGGCAAGGTCTTACAGTGAAATCTATCAACGTTTTCTATAGGAGGTGGAGGAGATCAAAATGGCCTGACTGCTTTCTGACCTGAATTCTGTGATTTTGCACCTGCATTCTCATGACTTTATCTTAAATTGAAGGTTGAATCAGCCTCCGAAGGGAACTACCAGCAATCTCTATACTTTGACCAGTTCCCTTTGTGAACAGTGGACTTACTGTGCAAGCCCCTTGCTTAGACATGATTATTCTGTTGCCTTAGATAAAAGTTTTAACTAGTTCCTTACTTGTGTCCATGCTATTATGCTCAAGATAGGGTGCTAATAGTTGGAGAGGGTGGGGGGGGGGGGAGACAGCTGTGCTGCTGCATGGCCATTAAAACACAGTGTGATCCAGGACAGCAGAGACTGCAGGTGATGCTTCTGGGAGCAACAGAGTCACCTATGGTGAGTGAATCCACACCTATTTCTACTGGTGTAGCTTAGTTCTTTACTAGAGGAAGATAATCTACACCAAGACAAGCATAAGATGTAATTGTATCCATAGCTGAGGCAAAAAGGTCAAAGGTAAAAATAACGTCAAGCATCAATTTAGGCTGGTATACAAATGTGTACCCAACAAGGCCAAATGTGTAAACCATGGTGACGGATTGTTATTATTATTGTCAATATATTTTAGGTGCTTAGGATAAATTCCCTTCTGTTCTGCGTATGAAAATGCTTTTGGGAGGAATCCTAAAAAGCCAAGATCCTACTTACTCAGAGTTGGTATTAGTCTGAA
>NW_020955356.1:1467140-1468087 GCF_003031625.1 Empidonax traillii | reverse complement strand
GAACTGGTGCATGTATTCCAGCTTCCTCTCTCCATGAAAATGAGCTCTGCATATAATTGTTCTCCTTAGCACAGATAATTTGGATGTTCTGAATGAAAAGCATCATGAAAATGGTACCAAGAAAAATTGGTAATAATTACTCATTCAAAATTAATTTTCTTTCTTTTGGTCATTTTGCTGGAATGACAGGAGGCACTAAACTGAGGTCTCTTAAGATATGGGGAGAGAGGGATCTCTGTCAATCATAATGAGTGATATTTTCTGGGTAGTTCTGAGTAATCTTGAGATCTCTGTTCCTCTGAAGTCTGAAATACCATAGTCAGACAGCTTTAGACTCACAATTGGTATAAGCTAAATAAAAACTAATATATTACTCAAGCAGAGTTGGAAATAAAGAATTCTTTAATGGCAAAAGCTTTAACAAGTGTTGGTGACTCAGAGTTCAAGTCACTAAAACTCAGAATTAAAATTTAACCATAAGAATAATGATCCGTTGTAGCATTTTACCCAGAGACATCATAAATTCTTTGCCAGTTGAAGTCTCTTAATGGAGACTCATTGTCTTTTTAGAAGTTATGCTTTGATTCTGCCAAAAATTAATGGCTGAGATGAAGCAATTGCTTGACAATTTTTTTTCTATGCTATATAGAAGTCAAACTAAATCATCACATAGCTCCCTTCTAGACTCTATAAATCTTTGTGAGCCATCCACATGTAATTCCAGCATGAAACACCAAAGAGGGTAAAGTATTACAGTTTGAGTAATGAGATAAAAATGAAGAAACCTAAACATAGGTGGGCTACTAAGGAAAAAAAAAATCTTTTCAGTGACATTTATTAGCTGTGGAACTCTTTCTACAAGAGATGGTGAAAGCCAGTTCTTGAGTCATTTGAAACAGTGATGCATTTAAAAGTAGTACAGAATTCCTGAATATAGCAAAAGGAGT
>NW_020955356.1:1459158-1463432 GCF_003031625.1 Empidonax traillii | reverse complement strand
TTTTGAGATGGAAACGTATCTAGGGTAACTGTTATCTATTAGAAGCTGAATCCCATTTTTCCTGGTTTGTTCAACAACCTACTTTTAGGGGATTTAAATTCCTCTCATCCTTATGTTCCTGTCACTGTTTGGAAAAAATATGTAGGAAATTATGAGTGACAGGTAAAAGTTAGCAAAGAACAGATCTCAAAGCTGGTGGCATCCTTGGCTCTGACTATTGAATATTCCATAAAGAGTCTTGCATGAATGCTGGGACAACTTGATAGCTTTGATTCACAGACATGAAAATGAAATAATCAGTGAGGTAACCATTGGAGCACAATTTTCTCATGACTTCACCCTCTTCATTGACTCCTGACTTCAACAAATTAGTACCATCTAATGATTCACCAAAAGTTCATTTGTAGACTGACATCTATATTTATTCTCCAGGTTCACTAGAATTTATTCCTTTAAACATAATTATTCTGCTCTGCCTGTGCATGCACGTGCACTTTCCTGGCAGATCTCAGTAGTACTTTTTGAACTAAATGACATTGTAAGTCAGACTCAGTGAGTATATCTCAAGATATACTTTTTTAAATGATTGCTCTTTAAAAATTAGGACGGCTCCTAAAACACTTCTCTCCTGGATTAGCCTAATTAATGAAAAAGAAATCAGTCAGATTTGCCTATAAAGGTTTCTCTCAAACATATTAATTAGAGAAAAAAAGTCACTTTAGGGAACAATTACAGATTTTAATGAGTGCAAAAGAAGATTACATATGCTGCCTTTTTTTTTTTTTTTTTTTAATATTTGACTGAACAGACTGCCTTATACAAACATGAATGTTATAAATAAGTACCCTGTAGCCTGTCTGGAGAGAGCTACTGCAAGTCTGTAAAGGGATTTTTATTTCTCAAGGCAAAAAGAGGTGAGGCATTCTGAAGTGAAAAGTTTTTTCCTGGTTACTGTGTTATTTTCCCCTCTTTATTCTGAAAAATTTACTGTTTCATGGTGTTTTATGTTTTTTACTTTCTTTATGTCAATGCAATTATCTTTTGACAGTAGCAGAGACCATGCAGTATGTAATCACATAAAAACTCGCATTTGATATGCCTATTTCTGTGAATTTGTATTAGACACATGGGACTGTATTCAACCATGTCTATATATATTTCTTATTTGTAAAATGGCTTATTCACACTTTTGACAAAAAAATCCCTTGTATTTATTCTAAGCTGTATTTCCAGAGATCTTTACAATAGAATCAATAATTTCAAAATGGAAACATTTGTTAAAAAAATCTGTGAACTGAAATGTCTGTCTATGTTCAATATATGTTTGTGTAATCTTCATGCTATTATTAGCTTCATTCACTTTTATTAGTAATTGTAACATCCTTTGTATCTTTTTTGCAAAATTACTGACCCACGGTTACCGTTAAATCAAGTTTAGATCAGGGTGCTTACCTGCAGTAAACATTTCAGGCAACATCACAGCCTGAATGCCTGAGTGACTAAGTTTGGGATTTGAAAATTAATACATAGACTCTAATCATTTAAGAGAACTGCAGACCAGGAGCCAGTAGGCCCAAGGAGAAAAACAGAAACAGTTCAAATGATTTTGTACTAAGGAGGTAACAAAATCTCTGTGTAGTTACTGCGAAAATTACTCCTTAAGTGCTGTGTTTGATTTTGGGTTTGATTCAGAGAATAATGTTGGAATATTGAAGAAGGTATGAAAAATACAAAGAAAGAATTCTGGAAAACATGCCTTAAAATGAGACACTAAAAGACCTTATTTTGTTTAGCCCATGAAAGGGAACGTTGATGGATAAATTAATCATCATCAATAGATGGCTACAAAAGGTGAAGATGTATGTCATCCTGAGACTCTTTAATCTGCCTGATGATGATATAATTAGTTGCGGCATCTGGAAACCGAGGTTAGAAAAATGAAAATTTGAAGAAAACATGCAACTTCGCAACTGTTAGTATAATTAATCACCAAACAGTTTATCAAGGGAAAGCTAAATGTGTAATGGACTGCAGACTTCAAATTAAGAATGTTATTTTAAATTTACTTTCCAGACCAGTCCTCAGTTGCTGGGCAATTCCTTCATGAAAGCCTTCTCCAAATCATGGAAATAAGAATTGTTCATTCACTTCAATAGAGGACATTACATCAGCAAGGAAGTAATGTGTTTTGCATTACAACAGATTCAATGGTAACAGTCCTTCTGGTATTAACATCTATGAAGTATCACAAGAAACAAATTTACAGGTACACCTTCAATTTTTGCCCAAGTTTAAGTTTTTCCAGTTCCTTTTATATACTTTTCAAACATGACCCTTTGCGTAGGCTGCATTTTTGAAGAAAGTACTAAGCATTTTTGGACAAGGGAAGAATGTTCCCACTTTTATATATATATATATACTTTTCATATAGATTTTCATCTTAGCTTAGTACTCATCTGATCTGAGATATGATGTGACGGAAATAACTAATGTGGCTTTCATTGCTACAGTGAAAGTCTGTTTTGTCTGAGCAACTGAACCATCTTCAATAGAAGTTTATCATACTGGCAGTTCATCACATCCTGATGCCATATGCTATGTATCAGTATGGTCCATTAGTGTTTAATTCCCAAACCCCGCCAAAGCCAGTGCAAATTGATTTCTATACTTACTGATGATGAGCATTTAATTCTGTAGGCTTCCTTCCTGCTGTGTCCCCTTGGCTAATGTCATAGGGAAAGGCATGGGGAAGCAAGAATGCTGGACCATTCATTTGTTGTATAAGCAATCTACAAGAGATGTCCCTTGTGTGGTTTCGGTTCTTTTAATGACCATGCCACTTGCTCAAGATGCTTTTGCTTCACAGAAGTTGAGAAAGCTCTCTATTTCCTCATATTGCTCTTACAATGATACGCTATCATGGAGACAGCATCTGAATCTGTTCATGGGCTTCTAAAAATATAGAAAACATCAATGTAGCACAGCTTAAATGAAGTTCATTTAAAAAAAATAAAGCAACACCTTATGTCTGTCCAATTATAGTTTAGGTAGAGTTTCAACCTACAATATTTATAAAGTAGTACAGTGTTCAACTGAAGATGTCTGGTCGAGAAGTTTGGGAGTTTATTGCTTTATTTTGAACCTTAGGAATACCACGCATACAAGTCTTGTTTTTCATGCTCACTGAAGTTCTTTGTTGGAAAGACCCAGAGAAGCCGATTCAAAATTTTTAATAGTGAAGATATGTTGAATTGTTAACTAAAGACCTTTTCTTTGAGCTGATGGAAGGAGAACTTCAACAAAATCGAATAGAAGGTAATCTTGTATAGCCTGAATATAAATTACTTCTTTAACCCTTCATGCCCAACTATTTTAAGTACTGCCTTTGCTTGGTAGCTGTCTTATGTCAAGCCTGACAGCCATGGCATGGCACATGGGGGTCTGCTGTCATCTCTTCTGCTGTGCCCTGCTGGCTGTAGGACTAACAACTGACTCATTACCCCTATTTGGAAAGGCTGAACAGTGGGGTTACAGCTCCCTATTCTAGTACTAAGCTGTGACACTGGGAGGCTTACAAGACACCTGTGTTGGACTGGCACTCCTGCTGTGTCTAAAGCCCTGCATAAATGGGGAAAAATCTGCTGCTACCACTGTTTTAAGCAGCATGTCAACTGGACTTGTTCCAAGCAGGGCTCAATGACATGGCACATAAATTGGCAGTAGCAGCTGGTGACATAGCTATCCCAGGTCTCCACATTAACAGTGGAGCAGTACAGATGTTTCCAGAGGTACAGCAAACAGTGTTTAAACCTAGTGTTCAGGGCATCATTTCTCTCCATGGTTCTCCTACTGTCGTCAGAAAAAAACTCCAGATAATGGATATAATGCCAAACACGAGCTATTGGTTTCTAGGGAATGTGAGAGAACCGCTCCTTGAGCCCACACCCAGAAACATGGAAAGTAAAGAATTCTGTCCAGACAGAAGCTGTTGTCCATCTCTTCTTGTACCTTTTTCATAGCTTGTAATCATAGTTTACAGGACATCATAGGGAATGTTCTGTTGAAGAGGCTTGTATGCCTTTCTCAACTCAGCATAAGGTGAATGTCCTTCCCTATTGCTCTAAACTCCTTCCTGCTGGATCTGCGCTAACTGATCTGACAGCTACTCCTACTGCACTTGTGGCCAACTCCCCATTGCTCCTGCTGTGCTTCGGATCTTAGAAGAGAATCAGTGAGAAGCAGAGTCCTGATGGAACAGAGCCACAGCAAAGGTG